>NW_024426552.1:35410255-35514020 GCF_017311325.1 Ursus maritimus
ATATATATATATATATATAATATATATATAAAACTTTCCTCATTCAGGACCTAGTACTTGGCATGTACTTGTGGATGCTAAATAAATAATTTTGACAAAGATAATGATGACTACATATTGGCATCAGAATAAAGTTACAAAATTGGAATTGCGTTTTGTAGTAAAAAAAAAAAATTGCAGTTCGCTGTTTCATGATTCAACTACCAGTATTTCTCTCTAATTCTGCCATCTCCTGCACTGAGCTTCATGCTCTTTTTCTGTCCTTGGTTTTCCATGCTATAAGGTGATTCCATAAGCAGGAGAAATTAGAGTAGGTTCATTTGATTGCCTCATTACCTTTTAGCATGAAGCCATAGTTGAATAACTTTTACTGAATCTACTGTAAAGTAAATTGCATTGTAGTGGGATACCAATGCACATTACTGTTCATTGTAGGTAATAAAAACCTGTAGATTGTGCAGAGGGCACCGTTTCCAAACTCCTACCCAAATCAGGAATCTTTTCCATAGCATTAATAGTAGATGTTCATCTGTCCTCTACCTGAATATTTCTACAAATATAAAATGTTAACTTTCAACATATTAAACTTTATGTTTGGATAGCTCCAACTGTTAGAATGCATTTCATTCCTTTAACCAAAACCTAATTTCATAGTTCCTAGCCCTTCCCTTTTGTTCAATTTCTGAGAACATATATTGATTACATCTCATCTCTCTTCAATAGTATAGCTTTACAAATAGTTAAGATACTCTTCAGGTTTTTTATAGTCTTATGGGATTTTCTGTTTGCCTTGTAAAGTCCTAGTTTATGTCTGTTTTCCTGGAAGGGCATTTGTCCACCTTAGGAATTATCCCAAATTTTCCGTTTAAAAAAAATGTAGTAGTATTAAGAATTAGATAAAATAATCCAGAATTGCTTTAGTAGACGTTTAATTATTCCTGTCATCAACTGGCATCATCTAGTAGTATATATGATATATGTGCAGTAAGAGTTATGAATTTAACATGTGATTAAATTTGAAAAATGAGCAAAGATAACTCATCATTCTTTTCCTGAGGGCCCTTGCTGATAAAAATATCATGCTAAGGGATAGATAAGCTAGGAGCAGCCTACTCCTTATATAGTAGTAGGAAAATTATTCAAACATGATGTCCTTGTAAACCACCTGTACAGACCAACTCTGCCATGGCCTATCCTACAGCTTGTGAGATGCAGGAAGCTGCCAAGCTATCAGTTAGTGCAGTCAGTAAGAAATGTAGAAAATTATATGTTAGACATATGTGAAACATATATGGGAAATAAAGTGAGTAGTACCACTGTAGAACAAATAGAGAAAAATACAAATGCTTTTGTAAAAGCAATTTAGTCAATTTTATGAGTGTGTAAATCTGCAATGGTTTATTTTATGTTTGATGTCACTTTTTAATTTGGCTTTCAGGTGTCAATAGTTAAAAAACTTATGACGATATCAAATAAAAATTAAGAACTAAATTTCTATTTCTCAACAAAGTTATAATGAACAGAAATGTTGTATGAAACCTAAAAACATGAAAAATGATATTTTAACACATGCAATTACAGAATATGCATTTCTGTATCACTATAAATTATGACTTATTTCTTAATGAATAATTATTCTTCCAAATTAATTAATTTTGGTCTTTTTGACTCCCAGGTTTTTTTTTAAAGTAAAAAAAAATATATTAATTATTGCTATTGCATCAGTTATATTAGCAACAGAAGTTATTCACAAAACTTAAATTGTGTCAGATTCATATTAATAGATGTTTCAAATAGAAAAAAACATATAAGATTATTCAAATAATAATTTAATGTTTTATCCAACAAATTAAATAAAAGTAAAACTTTTGGAAGTTCACTGAGCATGGTTTCAACATTCTATAAATTCAGTTAAAAAGTTGTACATTGAATAAAATTCATTGTATATGTAGTAATACTATCAGTAATAATATTGACACTAACAAAACAAATTTTGGTCACTCACAGAATTATGGTAAGAACATTTTTTTTTTCTAAATTACAAATTCCACGTAGCCAATGTTGTTGAAATTGGTCATGTGAATGAATAATTCATAATTGCATCCAAGTGAGCAGTGATATTTTTGCAATTGAAGCAGAATCTATAATTGTCAAAATTTGCATATACAAGTCACTGAAATACATAACTTTTTGTAATGAAGCTGATGTTTAATCATCATCATCATCATCATCATCACCATCATTTCTTTAGCACGCCAATACACACTTTCACACTTCACTGTCTGGCATCAATTAAATTTTAGAAAGGTTCGAAATCACAAAAAGGTATTTTGTAAATCAACTTGAGTAGACTATAATTATATTAAGCTTTTTATAAATGAGTCCTCTATATTTGATCACATTTGTTTCAAAATGAGTTGGAAATCTTCAAAGAATTCAATGGACAAGAAATCAAAAGAAGTAATTTTTTTTTAGTTTTAGAGATTTTTAATTATTGAAAATAAAGCTTGTAAACAAGACTATATTACAAAAATACACTGAAATTTATTGCTACAAAAAGAGAGGAAACAAATTGAATGACTGATGAGAGTTTAAAAAAGTTACAAGTTTTAATTCTGAAATTCTATAACTGTTCCTTGCCATATATTTTGAGAAAAAAACTTTGATATAGGTTCTATTTTTTAATCATATAAATTTATATTATGTAGTGAAACAGAATTCTATTGAGGTGGGCTAAAACTTGCCACATACAAATTTGGCAACACTTTAAATATTAAAGAAACAGCTTATTCAAAAAATTTTAGGTTGAAAATATACCTGTTTTTAAAGGTTCTCTGAATAAAGATAAAAAGCCTGAAAATGCTGAGCTAAATTTTTATGCATTTCCATATGATTAAAAATTAGGATTGAGAATATTAGCACAATTATTAATTAGCACAATCCTGAGATTTCCAGGTAACTCAGAACTACATACTGTTTTCTCATTTATAAAAATACATAGAGACAATTGACTGAAAGTGACAATAATTTTAAACTTATTACAAATAAGCTGCAGCTTTCCAGATTACAAGCAATTTTATTAATTCTTTTTAAATTAGAAAATATTATACAGAAGTTATTTTAAAATCATGAATCTTGGTATTCAATTATTCTTTCCCTTGAATATTTTGGGACTGTTCTGTGGTTTTTGTTTTTAGGAATTTATCAACTTTTCTGATAAGGTTTATGCTGGTTGGTCTTGTGAGATTAATGTGGAATTCACAAATAACTATAATAAATAATTACAATAGTCTCTTTGACTAGATGAATCAACTCCAGTGCTCTCCATGGTGTGAACCAACACTGCTGGTGAATGTATGTCAAGTCATCTCCCTCTCTTCACTCCTGCAATTTTTTTCCTTTCAGAGATGTTGATCTTAAGAGCAGTCTCTTATAAACATCCTTCTTGCTAACCTATCCCCAGGAACCTAACTTTCAACAATCATAATGTCAACAAGGGTTACTGTGAGGAAATACTAAAACTGTGCCTGGAACATAGTAAGCACTGAATTCCGATTGACTTATCAAAGCGCTTATCTTTAGGATGATAAGACTTAACAAACAATAAATATGCTGAGAATGTCTTCTCAAAAGCTGAAGTTCAAGGAGCTCATTCATTTAACACTACTTTGTTGAGAACATACAGTAACTTTGTTTATTCTGTGAAACTCTGGGGGGGGGGACTCAGGATTACAGTTCTGATTTAAGTCTTACATTCTACTGATTCAAGGGAGAAACCCAGATTAATTCATAATCATACTAATTATACTAAATGTAGTAAAGAAAGGCAAGCTCCAATTACATATCTATTTATTGATAAATTACTCCAAATCTTAAGTGTGTTAAAACAACTATTTTACTTTGCTTATAATTTTATAGATCAGACACTGAGAAGGCTCAGCTAGACAAGTTTTTTTGGCATGACTACGGCTAGGTGATCCACTTCTGAGTTGGCTTTCTCACTTACTTAGTTGGTGTTTCTGTGTGTATTAGTCTTTTTCTCTCTATGATAAAGAGGATATTTTATCCTTTTATATAGTTTATCTTTTATATCCACTTTTATAGCCACTGGTCCATTTCTCCGATTTCTTGATTATGGTTGCAGTGACAATTTTCCATGTCTCTTTGTTCCATGTTCTGAGTTCTTGGTTCTGTCCTTCTTCTCCATAAGAAATAGACTATGATTATAATGAAAAAAGCTTTTCAGCCTATTTTCTGTGTAAAGAAGTTTACGCAAAGACTTATTTGCATTTTATATTATCTCTGCTCCTTTTCATCTAAGCTGATATAATGTGTGTAAGACTTTGTGAGCTTGTAGTGTATCAGATTTTAATCCACTCCATTATATGAAAATCATATCCACATTTATTTTCAAGACAAGCTTTGCTCTGCCTTGGCTCAAAGGTCAAGTTGCTATGCAGTATTTCCCTTAAGATTCTCACAAGTGTTTTTGTCTAGTTAAAAGGGTTAGTGTGGCATGCCCTTAAGATTCTTACAGGCATGCTTTTGTGGCATAGGGGGTCTAAGAATACTCTTGTAAGATTCTAAGAAGTCCTAACAGGGATGGCCTTAAATCTTCCAGAGGTATCAACACAGGATCTTGGAGTCATTCTTTTATAAAATTGACCCTGAAGCCTACTCTTTTGGACCATACTAAATTTGATTCTTTCTGTGAGATGACTTTTTACCTTGATAATTTTTAGCTAAGAGGTGAGGTAATGGAGATGAAATTTTTCTGAAACAAGCAAGTCCTCTGTATATTTTTTTTTAAATTCTCCTCAAAAACGGAATGGTTCCTTCTTTAGTTTATCTCTCTCCTCTATTTTATAAACAGACACCTAGAAGAGACAACTGGAAATTTCCCAAGCCAGAACAAAGGTTTATTATTTACCTTGTTTTCCACTTTACCACAGGTGACAGTATTGCTAAAATTTCTTCTGCTACGTTGTGAAGTCCCCTTTTCTCCAGGCCCCAATAACGTTTCCTCATTCACCTTCAAAATAATCATCAGAAGCATCCTCAAAGCGCTAACAAATTCTGACAATCTCAAAGCAATGCAACTTGTTTTAGTTTTTGTTATAGAATCAGACCAATAACCAAATTCTCCTACAGTTATCAATCTCATAAATCAGTCCAACATTTAGTCACTCTATTTAACAATTTTATTTTGCTCATAATTTTGTGGCTCAGGGATTGGGTTTCTGTTGTGGCTGAGGCTGCAGAATTCATTTAAAAGAAAACTTTTTAGAGGCTCCTGGATGGCTCAGATGGTTAAGTGTCTGCATTCGGCTCAGGTTATGATCTTGGGGTCCTGGGATCTAGCCCTGCATTGGGCTCCCAGCTCGGCGGGGAGTCTGCTTCTCCCTCTCCCTCTGCCTCTCCCCCTGCTTGTGCTCTCTCTGTCTCTCCCTTTCTCTCTCTCTCAAATGAATAAATAAAATCTTTAAAAAAAAAAAAAAAGAGGACTTTTTAACTCTTATATCCAGTGCCTTGTTGTCTCTTAGCTTTTCTCTCTCTCTCCACGTGGCACCTCTTCTTCCAAATGGCCTGAATTTTTCCAACTTTTAATATGCTGGCTGTTTCTTAGTACGAGTTTTCCATGAAAAAGCATTCCAAGAGGTCCAGGCAAAAGCTGTGAAACTGCTTATGACCTCGCTACACTGTCATTCTGCAGAATCTGTTGGTCCAGCAAGGTGCCAAGGTCAGTCTACATTCAAAGATGGTGAAAAAAAGTCACCCTTTCAATGAAGACATAGTATGCATTTATAAGAAAGAAGTTAATTAATTCTGTTCATGTAAGAGAGAAGCTAACAAATCTTGTTGGCATCACAAAACCTAAACAAAATTTAGTACTTAAAAACAAACAAACAAAAAAACTTACTGTTTAATTTGCAATCACTTTATCTGAATAATTTGAGTAACCTGAATTAACTCAATCCACTTACATATGTGGTTCAATTTATAATAAAAAGAGATATGGGTAACATTTCCCAGTAAATCTTCAGTTAAATTCAAAAGATCCTTTAGAAACTGCTTGCCCTAGTAAATTTTAACCCTCATTTACCTCTTGAAGTCAAGAGATAACTCCACTAAGAACAGATCCAACCTCTCTAAAACTTGAACTGGTATACAGTTCTATAAAGACTCAGGCTACCACACTAAAGTCAATTCACTTAAGAAATCTAGATCTCAGGTGGATTGAATTCAGAATGAAGTTCAGAAGCAACTTCTGTTACAAATGCATAGAATTAATGATCACTGATTTCTTCTTTGCCAAGCCCGATCTTCTCCTGGGAAAAGAATGGGACCCTGAACAAGTGTTAATAGGTCTGTGCCCTCAAGGCAAGGTTGGCCTCTCAGTGGTTTGGAGTTTCACAGACTGTTTTCCTTGAGAATTTTAAAAATGAATCCGCTCTCTGAATCTAAACATTTTCTCAAAAATGTGAAAGTCCTTAACACTACAAAAACTTGGTATCAAGGGACAAGACTACGAATTTTTAGACTTTCCCTGTTGCAATGAGGAAAAAAAAAATTGCTTTGTTATTATTTCTAACCTAATGTCAGAGGCTTATATGGAAGGAAAGATCTGGTTGGTTTCCACAGGTTTGGCATGGAAATAAGAAACCTATAAAATTCACTCTCCTTAAAAATATCTGCAGGAAACTTAGGGAGGAGCATCAGTAAAGAAACAATGACCTGAAATCTACAACACTGTACAATATTACTAACGAAAATAATAATTTAAAATCTCCAAAGTAATCTGCTGTTTTATGTTTCAATTTGCTGTTGGCAATGCTGCCCTCTTTTTGGCTTTATCTCTATTCAAAAAGTTCACTTCCATTGTGATTGTTCTGAGTTGCTACCTAATTACTTACTGTTAACCTTTCTATACTTCATTGGTACCATCATCATCACCATCAGTGAAAATCAGGCTACAGATGTTTTAATTATTGTCAGCACCAGTATTACTACTGTCTTTGGAAGATCATCTATAAAGCCTCTTCTTTGCTAAATAATTTGTATACCTATTTTACATTTACAACAATTCTGTAAGGTAAATATTACATTGAAAGAAGAAAAAGAAACAAGTAAAAGTCATTAACTCAAGCATTTAAGAATGCTGTGAAATGGAGAGCAGATAGAAATAGTATTTTTCAGGGAGCAAGTAGCTGAAAGATTTTACAGGGCTGATTGAAAAGGGCCACTTAAAGTTTAGTATTGTACTGAGAGTTGTTCACCGCTCAAATTCTTGGGAAATATGGGGAAAATGAGTTATGTTAATCATGACAGAGGATGTAGGAACAGGAAGATGGGACCTTAGTTTAACAACTATTGGCTACTTAATTTGCATTAGGAATAGGAGATAAGGAGAAGCATTTGGATGTTAAGATTCTTGAGGGATGACTAAAACATGGTATTTTGATTTTCAATGATGGTGGCGAGATCATCTCTTGAGTTAGCAGTTAGCAGTTACACAGCAACATTTAAGATATTGGGCAATGTAAAATATGGGACTACTTTGCTGAGAAACATAAGAAGTAGGATCATTAATAGACCTTGAGATGTCACCTTAATTTCCCACTTATCTTTCCTAGTCCCAACCAAGAAAACAAATCCACTGGATGAAGACAGTTGTTTAAAATGCATTTGCAAATGTTCAAATGATCTTTATGCATTGGTTTTTACTATGTCTCACCTTGACAATTTTGTCAGGGTTATAAGTTTGGCAGATGGAAAAAGTGAAAATTGCTCTATCAATGCTAATTTAAGATTTTAGTCAGTTTGCTTCTATTATTTTGTTAGCCAGCAATAAGAGCATGGAAAAGTAAGGAATCCTCTGTAGAGGAATAACAGGCAATTAACTCATACTGATTTTGTCAATAATTACCCTGGAAGATATCAGGTATAAACTGGGAAGACACTGACAAATCTCCAGGGCCTTTGATGAAATAATAAAACATACATAAACAATTGCCACTAATTGTCCACAATTGAGACATTATTAATATTTAGAAACAAAAATTAACTTATAGACAGTTTTGTACCAGTTTGTATACTTGAATTTGACTATGCTTCTTTTTTTTTATAATTTTTATTTTGTTATATTACTCACCATAAAGTACATCCCTAGTTTTTGATGCAATGTTTCATGATTCATTATTTGCATATAACACCCAGTGCACCATGCAATATGTGCCCTCCTTAATACCCATCACCAGCCTATCCCAATCCCCCACCCCCCTCCCCTCTGAAGCCCTCAGTTTGTTTCCCAGAGTCCACAGGCTCTCATGGTTCATTCCCCCTTCTGTTTATCCCCCCTTCATTCTTCCCTTCCTTCTCCTACCTACCTTCCTATTTCTTATGTTCCATAAATGAGTGAAAACATATGAGAATTGTCTTTCTCTGCTTGACTTATTTCACTTAGCATAATCTCCTCCAGTCCCGTCCATGTTGCTGCAAATGTTGTATAATCGTTCTTTCTGATGGCTGAGTAATAGTTCATTGTATATATGGACCACATCTTCTTAATCCAGTCATCTGTTGAAGGGCATCTCAGCTCCTTCCAAATTTAGCTATTGTGGACAATGCTGCTATGAACACTGGGGTGCATATGGCCCTTCTCTTCACTATGTCTGTATCTTTGGGGGTAAAAACCCCGTAGTGCAATTGCTGGAGCATAGGGTAGGCTCAATTTTTAACTTTTTAAGGGACCTCCGCACTGTTTTCTAAAGTGGTTGTACCAACTTGCATTCCCACCAACAGTGTAAGAGGGAACCCCTTTCTCCACATCGTCTCCAACATTTGTTGTTTCCTGCCTTGTCAATTTTTGCCATCCTAACTGCCATAAGGTGGTATCTAAGTGTGGTTTTGATTTGAATTTCCCTGATGGCTAACGATTTTGAACATTTTTTCATTTTTCTGTTAGCCATTTGTATGTCTTCATTGGAAAAGTGTCTCTTCATATCTTCTGCCCATTTTTTGATCTGATTATGTTTCCCATGTATTGAGTTTGAGAAGTTCTTTGTTGATCTTGGATACTAGTCTTTTATCCGTAGTGTCATTTGCAAATATCTTCTCCCATTCTGTGGGCTGCCTCTTAGTTTTTTTTTTTTTACTGTTTCCTTGGCTGTGCAAAAGCTTTTTATCTTGATGAAGTCCCACAAGGTCATTTTTTTGTTTGTTTGTTTCTCTTGCATTTGGAGATGTGTCATGAAAAAAGTTGCTATAGTTGATGTCAAAGAGGTTGCAGGCTAGTCCTCCTCTATGATTTTGATGGATTCCTGTCTCACATCGAGGTCTTTCATCCATTTGGAGTTTATCCTTCTGTATGGTGTGAGAGAGTGGTCAAGTTTCATTCTTTTGCATATAGCTGTCCAATTTTCCCAGCACCATTTATTGAAGAGACTTTTTCCCACTGGATGTTTTTTCCTGCTTTGTCAAAGATTAGTTGCCCAAGAGCCGAGGGTCCATTTCTGGGTTCTCTATTCTGTTCCATTGGTCTATGTGTCTGTTTTTGTGCCAGTACCATGCCGGCTTTGTGATCACTGCTTTTTAGTACAGCTTGAAATCCGGCAGCGTGATGCCCCCAGCTTTGTTTTCCTTTTCAGCAATTCGTTGGCGATTTGGGGCCTTTTCTGGTTCCACACAAATTTAAGGGCTGTTTGTTCCAGTTCTTTGAAAAATGTCATTGGTATTTTGATCGGGATGGCATTGAAAGTGTAGATTGCTCTGGGTAGCATAGACTTTTTAACGATGTTAATTCTTCTGATCCATGAGCATGGAATATTTTTCCATCTTTTTGTGTCTTCTTCAATGTCTTTCAAGAGTGATTTGTAGTTTCTAGAAAATAGTTCCTTTACGTCTCTGGTTAAGTTAGTTCCAAGGTAACGTATGGTTTTTGGTGCTATTTGTAAATGGAATGGATTCCCTAATTTCTCTTTCTTCAGTCTCATTGTTCGTGTATAGAAATGCAACTGACTTCTGAGCATTGATTTCGTATACCGCCACATTACTGAATTGCTCTGTAAGTTCTAGTAGTTTGGGGGTGGAGTCCTTTGGGTTTTCCATATAGAGAATCATGTCATCTGCAAAGAGAGACAGTTTGACTTCTTTGCCGATTTGGATACCTTTTATCCCTTTTTGTTGTCTGATTGCTGTTGCAAGGACTTCTAGTACATTGAATAATAATGGTGAGATTGGGCATCCTTGTGTTCCTGATCTTAAGGAAAAGGCTTTTAGCTTTTCCCCATTGAGAATGATATTCACTGTAGGCTTTTCATAGGTGGCTTTTATGAAATTGAGGAATGTACCCTCTCTCCCTACACTCTGAAGAGTTTTAATCAGGAAAGGATGCTGTATTTTGTCAAATGTTTTTTCTGCATCAATTGAGATGATCATATGGTTCTTGACTCTTTTCTTGTTGATATGATCTATCACACTGATCGATTTGTGAATGTTGAACCACGCTTGCATCCCAGGGATGAATCCCACTTGGTCTTGATGGATAATCCTTTTAATGTGCTGTTGGATTCTATTAGCGAGGATCTTGTTAAGAATTTTGGCATCCAAATTCATCAGGTATATCGGTCTGTAATTCTCCTTTTTGATGGGGTCTTTGCCTGGTTTGGGGATCAAGGTAATACTGGCCTCATAGAATGAGTTTGATAGTTTTCCTTCTGTTTCTATTTTTTGAAACAGCTTCAGGAGAATAAGTACTATTTCTTCTTCGAATATTTGGTAGAATTCCCCGGGGAATCTGTCAGGCCCTGGACTCTTGTTTTTGGGGAGGTTTGGATCACCGCTTCAATCTCTTTATAATTAATCTATCTGTTTAAATAATCAATATCTTCCTGTTTCAGTCTTGGTAGTTTATAGGTTTCCAGGAAGGCATCCATTTCTTCCAGGCTGTTTAATTTATTGGCATATAGTTGTTGATAAAAGTTTCTAATGATCCTTCCTATTTCATTGGTGTTGGTTGTGATCTCTCCCCTTTCATTCGTAATTTTATTAATTTGGGTCCTTTCTCTATTCTTTTGAATAAGTTTTGCCAGTGGCTTATGGATCTTATGTATTCTTTCAAAGAACCAGCTTCTAGTTCTTTTGATCTGCTCTACTGTGCTCCTGGTTTCTAATTCATTGATCTCTGCTCTAATTTTGATCACCTACCTTCTCATGCATGGGTTAGGCTTGTTCTTCTGTTTTAGCTCCAGCTTCTTGAGGTGAGAATATAAAAACTGCATTTTAGATTTTTCTATTCTTTTGAGTGAGGCTTGGATGGCTATATTTTCCCTTAGGACTGCCTGTGCAGTGTCCCATATGTTTTGGACTAATGTGTTTTCATTCTCATTGGGCTCCATAAATCGTTTAAATTGATTTTTAATTTTCTGGTTTACCCAATCATTCTTGAGCAGGATGGTTCTTAGTCTCCAAGTGTTTGAGTTTCTTCCAAATTTTTCCTTGTGATTGAGTTCGTTTCAAAGCATTGTAGTCTGAGAATATACAGGGACCTCAGTCTTTTGGTATCGGTTGAGACCTGTTTTGTGACCCAGTATATATATGGTCTATTCTGGAGAAAGTTCCATGTGCATTCGAAAAGAATGAGTATTCTGTTGTTCTGGGGTGTAGTGTTCTGTATATATCTATGAGGTCCATCTGGTCCAGTATGTCGTTCAAAGCTCTTGTTTCTTTGTTGATTTTCTGCTTAGGTGATCTGTCTATTGCTGAGAGTGGAGTGTTGAGGTCCCCTACTATTAACGTATTATTATCTATATGTCTCTTTATTCTGGTTAAGAGTTGGCTTGTGTATCTAGCTGCTCCCCTGTTGGGGGCATAGATATTTATAATTGTCATATCCACTTGTTGGATACATCCTTTAAGAATAATATAGTGTCCTTCTGTATCTCTAACTACAGTCTTTGGTTTAAAATCTAATCTGTCTGATATGAGAATTGTTACCCCAGCTTTCTTTTGAGGTCCACTGGCATGAAAAAATGGTTTTCCATCCCTTCACATTCTGTCTGTATGTATTTTTAGGTTCAAAATGAGTCTCTTGTAGACAGCAAATGGATGGGTCATGTCCTTTTATCCAATCTGCAACCCTGTGGTGTTTTATGGGAACATTTAGGCCACTCACATTGAGAGTGACTATTGAGAGATATGATTTTAATGATGTCATGTTGCCTATGAAGTCTTTGTTTCTACAGATTGTAAATTTCTGCTCTGTATCATTCTTGGGGTCTTTTTACTTTTATAGAACCCCTCTTAATATCTCATGTAGAGCTGGTTTGGTCGTTACGAATTCCTTCAATTTCGGCTGATCCTGGAAGGTCCTTATCTCTCCATCAATTCTGAATGACAGCCTTGCTGGATAAAGGATCCTTGGCTGCATTTTCTTCTCAGATAGAGCTTTGAAGATACCCTGCCAACCCTTCCTAACCTGCCAGGTCTCTGTAGACAGGTCTGACGTTATTCTGATATTTTTACCTCTATACGTAAGGAATTTCTTCTCCCTGGCAGCTTTCAATACTGTATCCTTAGATCTAATCTTTGCATATGGCACTATGACGTGACGTGGTGTAGGTCTGCTCTCATTGACTTTGGGAGGGATCCTCTCTGCCTTTTGGACATGAACGCTTGTTTCCTTTGCCAGATTAGGGACGTTCTCAGCTACAATTTGTTCAAATATCTCTTCTAGACCTCTCTCTTTCTCCACTCCTTCGGGGATGCCAATGATTCTGGCATTGGAATGTTTCATTGAGTCAGTAATCTCCCGTAACCTACATTCTTGAGATTGGATTTTTTTGAGCCAAGTTTCTGTTTTAGCTTTCTCTTCTACCATCCCATCCTCCAATTCACTAATTCGTTCTTCTGCCTCATTTACCCTGGCCATCAGAGCGTCTAGTTTAGACTGCAATTGATTCATAGCATTTTTAATTTCTGCCAGATTTGCTCTCATTTCCACTCTTTAGATTCTATATTCTCGTCAATATTTTCATTAATATTTTTTTCAAGCCTACACACCATCTTGATCATTGTTACTCTGAACTCCATTTCTGACAGTTTGGTTATATGCATATCCATCATTTCTGTGGCAGAGGCCACAGTCTCTGTCTCCTTTCTTTGCTGAGCATTTCTCCTCCTCGTCATTCTGAAGAGGAGAGGTTGTGGGGATTCACAGAGCCCCAATTATTGACCAGGAGCCAGGCAGTGTGCACTTGTTTTACAGGGACCTTAGGGATGTGGGCTTCTTGATTTTGCAGCCTGCCTTCTGGAGGAGGGGCCTGCTGCACTCATATTCAGGCAACCCTGTTTGGGTAGAGTCACCCTGATGGGATGGGCACAAGGTGGGCTGCTATTTCCGGGCTTTTGTTCTCTGGTGGCTTTTCCTGGCAGTTTTCTGTGACTCTTCTGAGAGTCAGAGCAGCAGTGGCCGTATCCTAGCCTCTGTCTCAGAACAGAGAGATCGCAGTCCGCTCTCCACTGAGCTGTCTTGGCCTCTTTAACTCTATTTCTGTTGGTGTTGCTAAAAACCCTGCAGCACCCCAGGTTGTGTGCCCCAAAGCTGCTCTCCCAGCTCTCACTTCCAGGGCCGGCATATCTCTGTCCTTTATGCGTCTAACACTGCCAGCTGCCCCCTGGTTCCTGCACGTGCTCCCGAGCTCCCTGTTTCAGTGTGGTTCCAGTGAGTGCTCTGGAGCTCCTTTCAGTCAGGTCGCACGTGTGCTCCCAAGGTCTCGGTTTCAGTCTAGTTTGAGTGTGTGCTCCAGAGCTCCGGTTTTCAGTCTGGTTGCTCGCGCGTTCTCAGGCTCACGGTCTCAGTCTGCTTTCTGGAGGGTGCCGGTCAGCAAGTCCGGCCCGCTCCCCAGTGCAGGTGCCTACTGCTTCCCAGTGCCTAAGCGCAGTGGCTCCCTCCCCCTTCTGTTTAACTTCTGATATCTGTGCACGGATTCACAGTTCCCCGCTTCATATCTCAATACTCAGCACTGGAAATGTTCATTTGTAGAGATCCAGATGTATCTTCCTGCATCTCAGGCTGATTTCATGGGTGTTCAGGATGGTCTGGTAGATATCCAGCTTGATTCAGGGGACCAGCTGAAAAAGGGGTCCCCTACACCTCTGCCATCTTTTCTCCTCCTCAATGTAGAAAATTTATTAAAATTAAAGAGGGATTTTAATCTTAGTGTTGCATATACTAGAAAAGTAGGTTGACATTAATTTTACATAATAAGATGTAGAAGGTGGCAGCAATTTTTACATCAATATAATTAAATAATGCTAATTTGTTCAAAGATTCTTATACTTATCAGAAATAATACACAAACTCTTTCTTAATATAATTTATGAGTACACATAAACTAAAGTGATTCTTTAGATCATGTTTAGAAATACTCTAATGTAGAGATTTCTTTTTCTCATCTAGTAACTAGCTAACAAGGGTATCTATTACATGTTCAGCTAAAGATTTTTTTAAACAGAGACCTATTCTAAGCAAAACATAACAGCATAATAATTTTGTTTTCTTTATTAAACTTCTAAATGTATATCTAGATATGTATTCTTAGATTGTAACAATAACAAAAAAATCAGATTAATATTCAAAATATCCAAAGAGAAGGAAAAAATGGAAGAAGAATACATGTACATACACGTACAGAGAGGAAAATTAAGGAGCTTATTTTAGACAAATGTGGAATTATCATTGTTACAAGCTAATTATCTTCCCTCTGCAAGAAAGAATGATTACAAGCAGAAAGCCCATTTTAAAACCTGAACACACACACACACACAAACTGACTCACACAGAAGAGTTATTACAGCTTATTTAAGTAAAATCATCTCTCTCTCAAGTGATCTATCTTTTAGATAGATCTGGCTATGCAATCTTCCTATCAGATTTCTACCATTTTTGTCTTCAGATACCTCTCAAATAATATTTTTTACACCAAAAGTTCCTCACAATGACTATTTTAATTATGAATTTTCTTGTGAAATGCCTTGAAGCATTCACATAATTGGGGTGTGGGCACCAATACAAATAGGGCACCAGGTTGGTGTAAGCTTTCCAGCTGACAGCTGTCTATTGCCTTCCAGTGGTGAGAAATGAAAAATACAAGTAAGCTCCCCCTAATCAAATCCTAGCACTCTTGCCTTACCTCGATGGGTCATAGCAGTGACTAAAACAAGTAAAGGACTCTCATTCAATGTTGATGATGACAATAGTGATGATATAAAGGCTTGAGCAGCATACTAACAGAAGAGGGTAGAATACCAGACAGGTGAAGAACACACCCACCTTTCCAGACACAGAGGCCTATAATAAGGGAGAAATAGTGTTTTTGGCACGTCCTATCCTTAACAATATGTCCCAGGCATTAAATCTATGGGATGAGAAAAACTAAATCAAAATCAATTAGTTTAAGCCTTAATTAAAAACTTTTCAATGTGAGAACACCACAAGATGGAAATTGTGAAGGAATAATTAGCATACAGATTTATAAGCTAGGGAAGGTCAGCCAAGGTTTAGTTTTGTTCTCAGAATTATTCACTTAGAACTAATAAATGAATTCAGAAAAGTTGTAGGATACAAAGTCAATATACAGAAATCTTTTGTATTTCTATACACTAATAATGAACTATCAGAATGAGAAATTAAGAAAACAAATCCATTTACAATTGCATCAAAAAAATTTTGAAATAAATTTAACCAATGAGGTAAAAGACCTTTACTCTGAAAACTGGAAGACACTGATGAAAGAAACTGAAGATAATGGAAATGAATGGAAGGATATACTGTGCTCAAGTATTAGAAGAATTAATATTGTTAAAATGTCCATACTACCCAAAGCAATTTACAGATCCAATGCAGTCTCTATCAAAATAACAATCACAGTTTTTCACAGAACTAGACAAAATAATCCTAAAATTTGTATGGAACTATGAAAGACCTTGAATAGCCAAAGAAATTTCAAGCAGGAAAAAAAAAAAATGGAAGTATCATGCTGCCGGATTTCAAACCACACTACAAAGCTATAGTAACCAAAATGGTATGGTACTGGCACATAAAGCAGACACAAAGATCAATAGAACTGAATAAAGAGCCCAGAAATAAAACTATACTCATATGGTCAATTAATCTATGACAAACGAGGAAAGAATATATTATGGAAAAAAGGCTGAACAGCTACACACAAAAGAATGAAACTAGACCAATCTCTTACACTACATACAAAAATAAATTGACAATGGATTGAAGACTTATTAAGACCTGAAACCATAAAACTCCTAGAAGAAAATAGGCAGTAAGCTCTTTGATGTCAGTGTTGGCAATAATTATTTTGTATCTGTATCTTCAAGTTAAGAAAACAAAAGCAAAAATAAACAAATGGGACTATATCAAGCTGAAAATCTTTTGCATAACAAAGGATACCATCAAGAAAAGGAAAAGGCAACATACAGAATGGGAGAAGATATATGCAAATGATATACCCTATAAGGGATTAATATCCGAAATATATAAAGAACTCAGGCAACTCAATATGAAAAAAAAACTGATTAAAAAGTGTGCAGAGGACCTGAATGGATATTTTTCTGAAGATGACAGTTCAGACAACCAACAGGCACATGAAAAGATGCTCAATATTACTAATCATCAGGGAAATGCAAATCAAAACCACAATGAGAATGAGATATCACCTCATACCTGTCAGAATGCCTAGTATCAAAAAGACAAGAAATGCCAAGTGTTGGCAAGGATGTGGAAAAAAGAGAACATTTGTGCACTGTTGGTGGGATGTAAATTATTTCAGCACTATGGAAAATGGTATGGCGCATCCTCAAAAAAATTAAAAATAGAACTACTATACAGTCCAGCAATTCTACCTCTAGGTATTTATCCAAAGAAAACAAAAACAGTAATTTGAAAAGACATATGCACCCCTATGTTCATCATAGTATTATATATGATAGTCAAGATATGGAAGCAGCTAGATGTCCCTTCATAGATGAATGGATAAAGAAGATGTAATTAATATACACAAGGGAATATTACTCTGTCATAAAAAAGAATAAAATCTTGCCATTTGCGACAACATGGATGCACATGAATGCATAGGGTATCATGCTAAGTGAAATAAGTCAGACAGAAAAACAAATACCGGGGCGCCTGGGTGGCACAGTCGTTGAGCGTCTGCCTTCGGCTCAGGGCGTGATCCCGGCGTTGTGGGATCGAGCCCCACATCAGGCTCCTCTGCTATGAGCCTGCTTCTTCCTCTCCCACTCCCCCTGCTTGTGCTCCCTCTCTCGCTGGCTGTCTCTATCTCTGTCGAATAAATAAATAAAATCTTTAAAAAAAAAAAAAAAAGAAAAACAAATACCATAGGATCTCACTTGTATGTGAAATCTATAAAACAAAACAAACAAACAACAACAAAAAAACAAAATAAAAAAGAGACTCATAGATATAGAGAACAAACTGATGGTTGCAGAGGGGTAAGGGGTGGTGAGGTGGACAAAACAGGTGAAGAGGATTAAAAGGTACAATCTTACAGTTATAAAATAAATAAGATATGGGAACATAATATACAGCATAGGGAATATAGTCAATATTGCAACAAATTTGTATGGTGACAGATAGTAACTGGACTTATTGTGGTGACACTTTATAATGTATAAAAATACCGAATCACTATGTTGTATACCTGAAACTAACACAATATTGTATGTCAATTAATCTTCAATTTAAAAAAATCTCAGAAGTTGTGTGGAAACAGGTTTTGTTAATCTTAGAACAGGATGCACAGACAGCAAGACTCAGTTTAGTAGCCACTGGTTGGTCAATTTGAGTTTAGCAAGGATGTAGGGGGAAGAGTTTGGAAGCTAAGATCTTACTATAAGCATCAGTGGAAAATATTCCATTGTTCAGCATCATTCAGACTATTTGCATTTTATAGATGAAGAATATAAGAACTGAATGGCTAAGCAGCTCTTTCACAGTAAGTTATGAAGCTAGGGGATAAAATTTTCTCAACAGAACTCCACAGTAATTTAATTTGTATATAATCAGATTTGCTTCTTTCTCTTCCCAGACCCCATCACCAAACAGAGGTGAGGTTCACCAATGTTGATATCTTCTGGAGCTTGTCAAGAGGAGATGGTCTCTGGGTGTGCCTGAGTGGCTCAGCCTGTTGGTCATGATCTCAGTGTCATGACATACAGCCCTGTATCAGGCTCCAGGCTGAGGAGCCTGCTTAAGATTCTCTCTCTCCATAAAAATAAAAATTTAAAAAAATTTAAAAAATAAAAGAAGAAGAAAAAGTGGTCTCTGATAACTTTGATATTCTGAGATTAAGAGATTTATTTCTTAATGGTTTAACAAATGAAAACAAATAAATAAATCTCCCCATTTTTAAGATAGTTACTTGAAGAATGAACAATATTTATTGTACTAACTTTTTTTTTCTTTTTAAAGATTTTATTTATTTAGAGAGAGAGCACAAGTGTGGGAAAAGGCAGAGAGAGGAAGAAGCAGACTCCCTACTTAACAACGAGCCCAATGCAGGGCTCTATCCCAGGACTCTGGGATCACAACCCGAGCCAAAGGCAGACACCCAACCAGCTGAGAAACCCAAGTGCCCTGCACTAATCTTGAAGTGATATACACTGTATTTTGTGTGACTGAAATTTTTGAACTCCACTTAGTAGGTTATGGAATAATTTTTTTCCATCAGAAAAGGATTTTAAAAAATTATTCACATTTCACATTAAAGAAATAAAGCATGAAGTATCACGCATTTTAGAATAGGGCAATATCTTATATTATGGAACTAACTGTAGTATAGAAACCAGATAATGAACAGGAAAAAAAAAAAAGAATTGGTAGGGGGAGGTAAGAACTTCAGTCTTTTAAAAATCAAGCCCTATAATTTAATTCAACCTGCCCATCATTAAGTCTACTCTTGAGAATCAGATAGGAAAATAAAGTAGACATTAAATCCACAGTTAAGAATTGTAGGACTCCCCAGTCCTAGTTCTATTTCCCCATTAAATATTGCATCCAATTCAGGTGTCTCTTTCCTGTGGTATACATGGCTTCTCTTTGTTCCAGGATACCTTTTTTCCACAGCAAAAGACACACTTGGCTATTTTGAGAATAAATGTTAGATCTGATAATAAGAGACATTTTGCCTCCTAAAATAATTTATGTTCAGGTTTTTTTTTTTGCTTGTGTTTCTTTTTTATGTGTATATTTGCTTCCATTTGTTTGTTTTTTGTTTTTTTTTTTTTTTGCCAGAGAACAAGTAACCACCTGAGATGAAGAAGCATTAAAATAATAATACGTACAGTAAGTTACATTAACTTCTATAAATGAACTAAACATTTATCTACTAACAGCCTGTTCACTGAAATTGCTTCAACACTTCTCTTCTCTATTCCCACCAATCTAAAGCTAATATGCCATAAACTATACTGAAACTCAAACAGCTTTTCGCCCATCTAAGAGTACCTTAAAATACCATAGCCCACATCCTAAACCTTGTAAATATCCTTTTATTTCCTTGATTTAAGGCAATATTGAGGTGCTGTTAAATTTAAGGTGCTATACTCCTTTATTATAGAAGTGTCTAATAAGCTTAACTTTGCTTGCTCTGCACTTTTTGTTTGATTCTGGTGAACCCACAGTCAGTAAAAACTAAAACTGAACTCAATACATTTTGCTTTCCATCTTCAAAATTATCAATCTTACCCAAATTACTAAATTTTGGAAAATAAAATGTATAAAAAAATCCCTTTTTCTGTTTCCCCTGTCAGAATGGATTTGTCATTTCTTCTGTCCTTCTACTTTCACATTATTAAAATGATCATAATCACAGCAATAGCGCATTAATAAAATAAAACCACTCCTTATCCCACTGCAGTAGTTCTAAATTTCTCAATGGCACCAATTTCTTCCCTCTGCTTATTTGTACAATAAGATAGACAATCATAATATCTTATGTTAAATTATTGACTGCCTCACTGCTTAAATAAAAAAAAATCAAGTTTCGATGTCACTGGAACCAATAGTATTTGAATAAGTATTGATCCAGTCATGCTTATCTCATAAAACCATGCTCTCCAACCAGTATGTGTTTTGTTTTATTTTGTCTCGTGAATCTTCAGATGCTTTACTTGTCCTCAGTCTAGACAAAATTTGCATTTCATTTAAAACTGTATTAAAAATTATTGCCTAAAACAGACACACCTTAAATATTAACATAAAGAAAGTTTGAAAACAAAATTTTGGAAAAAGATGGACCTTGTAAAAGGCTAATCAAAAAAAAGCTGATGTTCCAGTACTAATATCAGACAAGGCACACTTTAAGACAAGAAGCATTATCAGAGACACAGAGAAATGTTTCATACTATTGAGTCAATCTACAAGACTATACAATTCTAAACATGTATGCAAAAATATGAAACAAAAAGTAAAATAACTCAAAAGATAATTGGGAAATAGGCAAATCCACAATCCTAATGAGATTATAACAAATATCTCTCCATAACTGACAAGATAATAACTCAGGAGAAAAAAAGTCCGTAACAATATAGATAAACAACCTGATTAGAACATTTGACTTAAATAATATCTAGAGATCACTATATCTAATATGTACTAAATACACATATAATTCAAGTACAAATATTTTTGTCAAAATGGCTAAAATCAACAACACAAGAAACAACAGGTGTTGGTAAGGATGTGGAGAAAAAGGAAAACTCATGCATTGTTGGCAGAAATGAAAATTTCTGTAGCCCATGTGGAAAACAGTATGCAAGTTCCACAATTGCACTACTATTTACCCCAAAATACAAAAACACTAACACAGAGGGACACATGCACTCCTGTGTTAATAGCAGAATTATCTACAATAGCCAAATTATGGAAGCAGCTCAGGTGTCCATCAATTGAGGAATGGATAAAGAAGACGTGGTATATATAATGGAATATTATTCAAACATAAAGAATGAAATCTTGCCATTTACAACATGTATGGAGATAGAGACTATAAAGCTAAACGAAATAAGTCGGTCAGAGAAAGACAAATACCATATGATTTCACTCAGATGTGGAATTTAAGAAATAAAACTAATGTGCAAAAGGGGAAAAAAAGAAAGATAAATAAACAAATAGACTCTTAATCATAGAGAACAGATTGATATTACCTGAAGGGAGGTGCGTGGGGGGATGACTTAAACAGATGATGGGGATTAAGGAGTGTACTTCTCATGATGAACACTGGGTGATTTATGCAATTGTTGAATCACTAAATTGTACACCTGAAACTAAAATAACACTGTACATTAACTAACTAGAATTAAAATAAAAACTAAAAACCCCCAAATGTAAACATTTTAATAAAAATTGACTATATGCTGGACAAAAAGCATCAAAAATTCCAAAGGATTGAAAAATGCATAAACAAAATATAAAAATTCATCTATTTTTATGAGATAAATTGTAACTTTTGTATCTTCCTGATGAATTTACATTTTATATTAAAGTGACTTTTCTTCTATGCTAATTTCTTTCCATTTAAAATCTACCTTTGTATACCAACAAAGTCAGAGAAGATTTTTTTCATTATCTCACAGATAGAAAAAAAAGTAACTATTGAATTGTATTCTTCCAAATGATATGTTGAAGTCCTAATCTCCAGAGCCTATGAATGTAACCATATTTGGAAATAGGCCTTGCAGAGGTGATCATATTAAGATGAGGTCATACTGGTAGGTTGGGCCTTACTGCTATATGACTGGCTTTCTTATAAGAAGAGAAGACAGAGACATAGGGAGAATGCCATGTGATGACAGAAGTAAATAATGCAGTGAGGTAGTCATAAACCAAGGAATGTCAAGGACTGATCACCACCACCAGAAGCTAAGAGGTAAGGAAAAATCCTCCCCTATAGGTTTTGGAGGAATCATGGCCATGCCAACACCTTGATTTTAGATATCCAGCCTCCAAAACTAGAGAAAATAAAGTTCTGCTGTTTTAAGTCCCTCAGTTTGTGGTAATATTTTATGATAGCCCGAGGAAATAAACACTGTATCATTTAACAAATATTTATGATTTTCAAATGGAATAAAAGGCATTTTCATAAAAACTTCAAAGCTATAGATAAAATATCTATAAATATCATGATTATTTCATTTAAAGACCATTAATGCTTAATACATTTCTAGAGGTATTGACCAATGTTTAGGGAACAGAAAAAGAAACAGGTTTAAGAATTAGAATGGAAATAATAAACACATTATTTGAAGGAATATATAAGCTTATATGTAAATATCTAACAAAACTAAGAACAAAATATTAGAATTAATAGGAGTGTTTTGCAAAATTACAATGTATAAACACATAATATAAAATAAAATATCATCCACAATATTAGTAATACAGAGGAATTGACTTAAAAACAAATTAATGGGCCATGTATTGAGTACAAATATTATTTGATACAGGGCAGAAAAACGATATGAAAAAATTTGGATATACTCTGTTAATGTATAAATTTTTCTCATACAATGCATATTAAGTCATGCCACCAGCTACTTTCCAACGGTCCTACTGTCTTCCCAAAGTCATAACTTTCCCTTGCTACTGAATGTTTCTCATTAGTATAAAAACATGTCTCAAGTATCTCATCTTTATTGAAAAAGTTTCATTGAAAAACAAATATGTTGTCACTTTCCCCATTTACTGTCACTCATTTTTTTTTCCACATTGCAGTTTAATTATTTTTTTAAAGCGCTATCTACCTTTGTTTTTATAACCTCTGTTCTCCCATCTTCTATTAAAGGAACTGTGCATAGGCCTTCATTCTCAACATTCTACCAAAATAGTTCCTGTTAGTGCCACCAATGACCATGATATTGCTAAATCCATTGAGCAATCCATAGTCTTCAATCCTCATCTTTTACTGTAGCACACATTGTTTTGCCTCTTAGAGTTATTACAAAGGCTTTTCTGCATATAATCTGCATTTCCACAAACATCAGAGTATTTGATTGATAACGTTTGACTTCCTAATTGTGTAAAGCGTCCAGTTAAATATATTATTTGGATATACTGTTGTCCTTGAAAACATTAGGGCTCTAATGATAATGAAAAGATAATTTAAAATTCTCAATTGGTAATTAGTACAAAAATAATATAGCTACAAAGTTTCAAGAAGCCTACAAATATTTTTCTTCTATTTGAGACTAAATTGCAGCCATAATACTTTATTATTCTTGAATATTTTAAGGGCACACATATTCTTCAAACCAGAGCACCACCCTATATGAGATCAGAATCAGTTGAGGTTGATGCTTTAGTATCATCTAATGCATAAACCTTGTTCAAGTTTCAGCAATTTCTTTTATGCCAAAATGATCCACTTCAGTATCATGTCAAGATTTTGTAGTCTTGTATCTTTTAATATCCTTCAATCTTGAAGTTGCTCATATCTTTTGTTTACCTTCAAATATTCTATAAAATATCCCTCAATTTGGATTTGTCTGACATTCTTTATGCTCAGAATCAGGTTATGAAATTTTGTTCAGAATATCACAGAAGTAATGCTGTATTTTTCTCATAGAATTTTATTGGATTTCTTCCATCAATCTTGATGTTAATTTTGACCACTTGATTAAGGTGGCATCTACTGGGTTTATCATTGCAAAATTGCTTTTTCCCTATTTTATTGAATACATATCTTATGGGAAGATACTTTGAGGCTATGTAATATTTTATTCCCTTTTTTTAAAAAGATTTTATTTTTTTAAGTAATCTCTATGCCTGCTGTAGGGCTCGAACTCACAACCCTGAGTTCAAGAGTTGCACAGTCCACTGACTGGCCAGCCAGGTGCCTCTGTAATATTTTACTCCTCATCAAATATTAACAGTAGTTTTAGTATCCATTCACAAATTTTTTCTGTATTAATTACTACTCTGAAGGTTGCCAAATGATAAATTTTAAATTTCATTTCTTCCTTGTATTGTATTAGTTGGGATTTCAGTGTTTGATAGAAATTTTTTTCTTTGTTTATACATTCTTTCATTTCTCTTTATCAGTATAGGCACACAGATTTTAATTTAATGCAATTGGTTATAATCTATGACTATCATTATTTATTTTGATACTCAAATTGTCCCAGTTTTGACCAGTGGAAGCTCCTTCAAATGGCTTCTGATCCTTGAGATATTTCCACATCTTAATTTGAGAACTTCCTTAACTTTGAGTACAGGATGCTCCAGGTTTATCTTATATTTAATCAGCCATCTCTCCAAGGAGCCCTGGGACCTTATAGTGATGAATGGTATTTAGAATTCCAAATTTGTGTATTTGGTGTATACTCTATACTATTGCATTAGTACTTATTCTAGGCCTTCTTAGTGGGCAGAATTATATACATTTATAATGATATTTACATTTATATCAACATTAATCTGTACACCTACGTTTATAACAATAATTACTTCTAAATATTTTATATATGTCATCACCTCTTCTGTACACCTTTTTTGACATGGGGCACTGATAATCTCAATTCTTCCAACTTGTGTTGAAGGGGATAGTTTGTACCCAGAATCTCAAGATCTTTTAGATGGAAATATACATGATGTAAAGGAGGAAGGAAGAAAAAAAAAGTAGGTTAGCTTTAAATTTTCTGGTACTTTTTGTATCACAAATTGCATTATTTATATCAGCCAAATATAAAAATTGTCTAAATCAATGTAGTACATATTCTCATAAATTCCCACATTCCCTACAGCAACTCCAGCAAATAAACAATATAAAGTAAATAAATAAAGTATTATTTATACAATATAGAAAGCTGTATTTTCAACATAATTCAATCTAGATATTAACCACACTTTTTTTTTTAAACAAAAAGCTTCACCCTTTCATAAAATTTACCCTGAGATATTGAGGATTTGCTTTATTGACCTCTTATCCTGCACCACCATTCTCTGTTTATATCCAGTTTATTTTTAAAAAGCTAATTTTTACAAGGAAAACACTTCACATTTTCTTTTTCTTTTTTTTTTTTTTTTAAAGATTTTATTTATTTATTTGACAGAGATAGAGACAGCCAGCGAGAGAGGGAACACAAGCAGGGGGAGCAGGAGTGGAAGAAGCAGGCTCATAGTGGAAGAGCCTGATGTGGGGCTCGATCCCATAACACCGGGATAACGCCCTGAGCCGAAGGCAGATGCTTAACCGCTGTGCCACCCAGGCGCCCCCCACTTCACATTTTCTTAAATAAGGCTGCTTAATTTTCAGAAGACTTATTTGATTCTGATATAATTTCAATACAATGGAGGATTTCATTAACCATCAAGGATTAAGAACAACATTTCATTAAGCAAAATTATAACAGCTGAATATTTTAAATATTTATTTTCAATATCTGAAGTATTGAAGGTTATATTGTTTTCCTTTTCCATTAAAAAAAAAAATCCCTGTGAAGTTTGGGTTTTAATAAGGCAACATTTTTTAAGAAGCTGTTACCTACCTTTACAAAATAAATAGTAGGCTAGTTTCAAATTTATTTTCCTTGAATAACTAAATGCTCTCCATGAAGAGTGTATAGTTTGGTATAACAGCACAGCATACAGAAAAGACCCATCACTATTATTTAATATAAAAGTGACATAAAAAAATCGTTATGTAATACTATGTATCATACGTTGTGATGTCATAAATTATGTAAATGTAAAGAAAGAATAAATATTTAAAATAATATATAAATCTAAGCAAATATTCTATTTAATAAGCATCTTAATACATGTGCTAACAGGTATAAAATTTCAAATAGTTTAAATACATTTGGATATTTTTCATTTCAAATAAATTTCAAAACATTTTCATGTTGTACACTGTAAAGATTATCATGTTAGGGTTTTAGTTTTGTTAAATATTTTATGTCAAATTTTCATAAATGTATACTACACAAATTTTAAAAGCCCAATCCTCTTCAGTTATGGGATCTCTTACATATTTAAATACACAATTTATATTCAATAATTATATGTAATTAATATGATTAATAATTATAGTGCAGATTTAAGTATACAATATATAAATCACAAAACAAATGATTTTTCCCCCAGGAATTATATGCATTATTTACTTTCCTTTCAGTGAATTAGTTTAGATTTTTATTTTATCTTTTCTTTCATTTCATTAACTACATCGTATCAAACTATAGAAAAAGAAGAACATAAAGCTATTTAAAACAAACAAAAAATTGGTATCTCATTTCTCAAAGACAACTGCTATTAATACTGTGATAAAATTTCCATTTGTAGAAATAGGTATAAATGATACAGATGTTTTTACTTACACACACACACTTCCATATCCTATACCCACAATACATGAGGGCCTTTTATATATTCTTTCTTTATTTTTTTTAAAGATTTTATTTTACTTTAAGAGAGGAATAAGCAGACTCCCCACCGAGCAGGGGGTCGACACTGGGCTCAATCCTAGGACCCTGGGCTCATGACTTGAGCAGTTGGCAGAGGGTTAACTGACTGAGCCACCCAAGCCACCCTGTTTTTCTCTTAATACATTACTTAAATTTAAATCAATATATGTTCTTCCTTTTCCATGGCTGCACTGTAGTCAATAGAGTGTAGAGTATCACTTTTATTTTTTGAAGATTTTATTTATTTATTTGGAAGAGAGAGAGAGAGAGAGCAGGAGCAGGGAGAGGGGTGGAGGGAGCTGAGCAGGGAGTCCTATGTCAGGCTCTATCCGGGACTCTGGGATCATGACCAAAGGCAGCTGCTTAACTGCTTTTAACCCACTGAGCCATTCAGGCACCCCTAGAACATCACTTTTATTTTATTTATTTATTTATTTATTTATTTTTGTTACATTAGTCACCATACAGTACATCATTAGTTTTTTATGTAGTGTTCCATGATTCATTGTCTGTGTATAACACCCAGTGCTCCATGCAATAGGTGCCCTCCTGATACCCATCACCTGGCTAACACATCCTCCACCCCTCTTCCCTCTGACACCCTCAGTTTGCTTCCTGGACTCCATAGGGTCTCATGTTCGTC
The DNA here is from genome assembly GCF_017311325.1 of Ursus maritimus. Taxonomy (NCBI): domain Eukaryota; kingdom Metazoa; phylum Chordata; class Mammalia; order Carnivora; family Ursidae; genus Ursus; species Ursus maritimus. Next base: position 35,437,395 of record NW_024426552.1, read on the forward strand.
TCTCCCTCTGATTCCCCCCCCCCTTCATTTTTCCCTTCCTTCTCCTAATGTCCTCCCTGCTAGTCCTTGTGTTCCACAAATAAATGAAACCATATGATAATTGTCTTTCTCTGCTTGACTTATTTCACTTAGCATAATCTCATCCAGTTCCATCCATGTTGATGTAAATGTTGGATAATCATCCTTTCTGATGGCTGAATGATATTCCATTGTGTATATGGACCACATCTTTATCCATTTGTCTGTTGAAGGGCATCTCAGGTACTTTTAACAGTGTGGCTACTGTGGACATTGTTGCTATGAACATTGGGGAGCATATGACCCTTTTCACTACATCTGTATCTTTGGGGGAAATACCCAGTAGTGCAAATATTGGGTCATAGGGTAGCTGTATTTTTAACTTTTTTGAGGAACCACCACACTGTTTTCAAATGAAAACGTTTATGTTGTTCCTTTACTTTTATATCTAAAATGCATAATAAACATTCTTATGGCAGATTTTTTAACACAGTAAACATTTTAAGATAAATTGCCAAAAGAGAAATATCAATAGTTCACATTTTTACCTTGCCTTCCAGAAAAAGTATATAAATATCTATATCCACCTTTAACAAATAGGAGTTTCTATTTCCAAACAAAATTACCAATACTGGAATTCTGTTACTGATTTCTTACAATCAAATATAAATTACATAAAAATAGTGTCCAGCGTTTTATTTCATTTTATGTGATCACTGGTGATATTGAATTCTTATACTAGTTTTGTGACTAATATTTTTAGGAAGTAATTATTTATGTTTTTGCTACTGTTTCCTTCTGAAACAATATTTTCCTAATTGACTTACACAAGTTTTTACTTATTAATGAAAAGACATTTGTCTATATGCATAATAGTCATAAATTTCCATTCATATATAGTGTTGATCATTGTGTTTTTAAATAATTTAATTTAATTTCATGAAGATAATTTGATCAATCATTAAAATACAAGGTGTTGAGAGGGGAGTTAAGATGGCAGAGGAGTAGAGGACCCCTTTTTCAGCCGGTCCCCTGAGTCAAGTTGAATAGGTACCAGACCAGCCTGAACATCCACGGAATCAGCATGAGACGCAGGAAGATAAATCTGGATCTCTACAAATGAACATCTCCAGTGCTGAGTATTGAGGTACAAAGCAGGGAGCCGTGAAACCACGCACAGATATCGGAATATAAAAGGAAAGGGGAGGGAGCCAACGCATTTAGGTGCTGGGAAGCGGCAGCCACCTGCACGGGGGAGCAGACGGACTTGCGGACTGGGACCTGCGAGAGAACAGACTGAGACCATGAGCCGGGGAACACACGCCACCAGACTGAAATGGAACTCTGGTGTGCTCACTGGAACCAGACTGAGAACAGGAGCTCTGGGAGCGTGAGGGGGTGGCTGGCGGCTGGCGGTGTTAGAAACACAAAGGACAGAGAGGCGCCAGCCCTGGAAGTGAAGGCTGGGACACCAGGTGTGGGGCGCACATCCCGGGACACTGCAGGGTTGAGCAGCACCAACAGAAACAGAGTTAAAGTGGACAGAACATCAGTGGAGAATGGTCCGCAATCCCTCTGTTCTGAGACAGAGGATGAGATTTGGCCACTGCTGCTCTGACTCTCAGAAGAGACAGAGCAAACCGCCAGGGAAAGCTGCCAGAGAACAAAAGCCAGGAAATACCGGCTCACAGTGTGCCCACCTTCATCCCACCTCGCAGGGGACACGGATACTATACACAAACAGGGTTGCCTATCAGCGTGGCAGGCCCCTCCCCCAGAAGGCAGGCTGAAAAATAAAGAAGCCCACATCCCTAAGATTCCTATAAAACAAGGGCGCACAGCCTGGGTCCCAGTCAATAATTTGGGCTCTGGACAAACCCACAACCTCTCCTCATCAGAATGACGAGAAGGACAAATCCCCCCCAGCAAAGAAAAGATAATGAGTCTGTGGCCTCTGCCACAGAACTAATGGATATGGATATAACCAAATTATCAGAAATGGAATTCAGAGTAACAATGGTCAAGATGATGTATAGACTTGAAAAAGTACTAACAAAAATGTTAATGAGAACATAGAATCTCTAAGGGTGCAAATGAGAGCAAATCTGGCAGAAGTTAAAAATTATATGAGCCATATGCAGTCAAAACTAGAGGGTCTGACGGGCAGGGTGAATGAGGTAGAAGAACATATCAGTGAATTGGAGGATGGGTTAGTAGAAGAGAAAACTAAAATAGAATCTGGACTTAAAAAAATCCACGCTCATGAATGTAGGTTATTGGAGATTACTGACTAAATGAAACGTTTCAATGTCAGAATCATCAGCATCCCTGAGGGGGTGGAGAAAAAGGTCTAGAAGAGATATTTGAACAAATTGTAGCTGAAAAATTCCCTAATCTAGCAAGGGTAACAAACATTCGTGTCTAAGAGGCAAAGATGACCCCTCCCAAGCTCAACCACGACAAACCTACGCCACGTCACGTCATAGTGCATTTCGCAAATATTAGATCCAAGCATTCAGTATTGAAAGTGGCCAGGGAAAAGAAATTTCTCACGTACCAAGGCAAAGGTATCAGAATTATGTCAGACCTGTCTACACAGACCTGGAATGAGAGAAAGGGTTGGGGGGGCATTTTTAAAGCTCTTTCAGAAAAAACATGCAGCCAAGGATCCTTTATCCAGCAAGGTTGTCATTCAGAATTGATGGAGAAATAAAGGCCTTCCAGAATCGCCAGTCATTGACCAATTTCAAAACCACAAAACCAGCCCTACAGGAAAAATCAAAGGGGGATCTATAAAGGTAAAAAGGTCCCAAGGGTGATACAGAACAGATGATCACAATCAATAGAAACAAAGACTTTACTGGCAACATGGCATCATTAAAATCATATCTCTCAATATTCAGTCTCAAAGTAAATGGCATAAATGCTCCCATAAAACGCCACAGGGTTGCAGACTGGATAGAAAGACATGGCCCATCCATTTGCTGTCTACAAGAGACTCATTTTGAACCTAAAGATACATTCAGACTGAAAGTAAAGGGATGGAATACCATCTTTCCCACCAATGGACCTCAAAAGAAAGATGGAGTAGCAATTCTCATATCAGACCGATTGGATTTTAAACTAAAGACTATAGTTAGAGACACAGAAGGGCACTATATTATTCTTAAAGGATGTATCCAACAAGTGTATATGACAATTATAAATATATACGCCCCCAACAGGGGAACAGAAAGATACACAAGCCAACTCTTAACCAGAATAAAGAGACATATAGAAAAAAATACGTTAAGTAGTAGGGGACCTCAACACTCCACTATCAGAAATAGACAGAACACCCATGCAAAACATCGACAAAGAAACAAGGGCTTTGAATGCCATACTCGACAAGTTGGATTTCACAGATATATATATAGAACACTACACCCCAGAACCAAAGAATACTCATTCTATTCTAATGCCCATGGAACATTCTCAAGAATAGACCATGCTCTGGGTCACAAAACAGGTCTCAACCGATACCAAAAGACTGAAATTATTCCCTGCATATTCTCAGACCACAACGCTTTGAAAGTGGAACTCAACTACAAGGAAAAAATTTGGAAGAAACTCAAACACTTGGAGATTAAGAACCATACTGCTCAGGAATGATTTGATAAACCAGGAAATCAAAAATCAATTTAAACAATTTATGGAGACAATGAGAATGAAAACACAACGGTCCAAAACCTATGGAATAGTGCAAAGACAGTCCTAAGGGGGAAATATATAGACATCCAAGCCTCACTCAAAAGAATAGAAAAATCTAAAATGCAGTTTTTATATTCTCACCTCAAGAAGCTGGAACAGCAACAGAGGGACAGGCCTAATCTATGCACGAGGAAGCAGGTGACCAAGATTAGAGCAGAAATCAATGAATTAGAAACCAGGAGTACAGTAGAGCAGATCAACAGAACCAGAAGCTGGTTCTTTGAGAGAATTAATAAAATTGACAGACCACTGGCAAGCCTTATGCAAAAGAATAGAGAAAGGAACCAATTTAATAAAATTATGAATGAAAAAGGAGAGGTCACAACCAACACCAATGAAATTGGAAGGATTATTAGAAACTTTTATCAGCAGCTTTATGCCAATAAATTAAGCAATCTGGAAGAGATGGAGGCCTTCCTGGAAACCTATAAACTACCAAGACTTAAACAGGAAGAAATTGATTTCTTAAACAGGCCAATTAATTATGGAGATTGAGTCAGTGATAAACAACCTTCCAAAAAACAAAACTCCAGGCCCGGATGGTTTTCCTGGGGAATTCTACCAAACATTCAAAGAAGAAATAATACCTATTCTCCTAAAGCTATTTCAAAAATAGAAACAGAAGGAAAGCTACCAAACTCATTCTATGAGGCCAATATTACCTTGATGCCCAAAGGCAAAGACCCCATCAAAGGAGAATTACAGACCGATTTCCCTAATGAATATGGACGCCAAAATCCTCAACAAGATCCTGGCTAATAGAATCCAACAGTACATTAAAAGGATTATCCATCATGACCAAGTGGGATTCATCCTTGGGATGCAAGGGTGGTTCAACATTCACAAATCGATCAGTGTCTTAGATTTTATCCAGAAAGAAAAATTCAAAAATCATATGATTCTCTCAATAGATGCAGAAAAAGCATTTGACAAAATACAGCATCCTTTCCTGATTAAAACCCTTCAGAGTGTAGGGATAGAGCGTACATTCCTCAATCTCATAAAAACCATCTATGAAAAGACTACAGTGAATATCATTCTCAATGGGGAAAAGCTGGAGGCCTTTCCCTTAAGATCAGGAACACGACAAGGATGCCCACTCTCGCCACTATTATTCAACATAGTACTAGAAGTCCTTGCAACAGCAATCAGACAACAAAAAGGGATAAAAGGTATCCAAATCGGCAAAGAAGAAGTCAAACTGTCTCTCTTCGCAGATGACATGATACTCTATATGGAAAACCCGAAAGAATCCACTCCCAAACTATTAGAAGTTATAGAGCAATTCAATAATGTGGCGGAATACAAAGTTAATGCTCAGAAATCAGTTGCATTTCTATACACGAATAATGAGAATGAAGAAAGAGAAATTAGGGAATCCATCCCATTTACAATAGCACCAAAACCATAGTTACCGTGGAATTAACTTAACCAGAGACATAAGGGATCTATATTCTAGAAACTACAAATCACTCTTGAAAGACATTGAAGAAGACACAAAAAGATGGAAAAATATTCCATGCTCATGGATCGGAAGAATTAACATAGTTAAAATGTCCATGCTACCCAGAGCAATCTACACTTTCAATGCTATCCCGATCAAAATACCAATGACATTTTTCAAAGAACTGGAACAAATAGTCCTTAAATTTGTATGGAACCAGAAAAGGCCCCGAATCGCCAAGGAACTGTTGAAAAGGAAAAACAAAGCTGGGGGCATCACAATGCCGGATTTCAAGCTGTACTACAAAGCTGTGATCACAAAGACAGCATGGTACTGGCACAAAAACAGACACATAGACCAATGGAACAGAATAGAGAACCCAGAAATGGACCCTCGGCTCTTTGGGCAACTAATCTTTGATAAAGCAGGAAAAAACATCCGGTGGAAAAAAGACAGTCTCTTCAATAAATGGTGCTGGGAAAATTGGACAGCTACATGCAAAAGAATGAAACTTGACCACTCTCTCACACCATACACAAAGATAAACTCCAAATGGATGAAAGACCTCGATGTGAGACAGGAATCCATCAAAATCCTAGAGGAGAACATAGGCAGCAACCTCTACGACATCGGCCAAAGCAACCTTTTTCATGACACATCTCCAAAGGCAAGAGAAACAAAAGATAAAATGAATTTATGGGACTTCATCAAGATTAAAAGTTTCTGCACAGCCAAGGAAACAGTCAGAAAAACTAAGAGGCAGCCCACGGAATGGGAGAAGATATTTGCAAATGACACTACAGATAAAGGACTGGTATCCAAGATCTACAAAGAACTTCTCAAACTCAATACACGAGAAACAAATAAACAAATCAAAAAATGGGCAGAAGATATGAACAGACACTTTTCCAATGAAGACATACAAATGGCTAACAGACACATGAAAAAATGTTCAAAATCATTAGCCATCAAGGAAATTCAAATCAAAACCACACTGAGATACCACCTTACGCCAGTTAGAATGGCAAAAATAGACAAGGCAAGAAACAACAATTGTTGGAGAGGATGTGGAGAAAGGGGTTCCCTCCTACATTGTTGGTGGGAATGCAAGTTAGTTCAGCCACTCTGGAAAACAGTGTGGAGGTCCCTTAGAAAGTTAAAAATTGAGCTACCCTATGATCCAGCCATTGCACTATTGGGTATTTACCCCAAAGATACAGACGTAGTGAAAAGGGCCATATGGACCCCAATGTTCATAGCAGCATTGTCCACAATAGCTAAATCGTGGGAGGAACCAAGATGCCCTTCAACAGATGACTGGATTAAGAAGTTGTGGTCCATATATACAATGGAATATTACTCAGCTATCAGAAAGACGATTTTTCAACATTTGCTGCAACATGGACGGCACTGGAGGAGATAATGCTAAGTGAAATAAGTCAAGCAGAGAAAGACAATTATCATATGATTTCTCTCATCTATGGAACATAAGAACTAGGAAGATCGGTAGGGGAAGAAAGGGATAAAGAATGGGGGGTAATCAGAAGGGGGAATGAAGCATGAGAGACTATGGATTCTGAGAAACAAACTTAGGGCTTCAGAGGGGAGGGGCATGAGGGAATGGGATAGGTTGGTGATGAGTAGTAAGGAGGGCACGTATTGCATGGTGCACTGGGTGTTATACACAACTAATGAATCATCGAACTTTACATCAGAAACCAGGGATGTACTGTATGGTGACTAACATAATAATAAAAAAAAACATTAAAAAATAAAATAAAATGTCAATTAGAAAAAAAAAAGTACGCTGAAAGTACAGTTTGAAATTTACAAAGTAAAAATATAAGCTATACAAACAGAAAAAAAATAAAACAAAATAGAAGGTGTTTACCAATATTTTATAATGAAATTTTAATTTATTTTTACTTAATTGGCATAAACAATCTTTCTCCCTTTTAATACTTTGCCTGCGATATTCAATTTATTTCATTTTAAAACAGTTAACCTTCTTTTATTTATATTTTAATGTTTTTCACAGCTCCTATATTCCTAAGGGGTTTCAAAATATGACTTTTGGAGCAAAGTAGTCTGTTTTTTTCTCCAATATGTGATTTATTGTTTTTACAAAATACTTACCTAACCCAGTTTTAGTTACTTTTAACAGATTTGACCTTATTTGTGATGACATATTTTATAGCTCTCAGTCTACGTTATCTTTTTTTATTCTTATGATTTTCTTTATTTTTTGTCTTTATTTAATTTCGTATCTATTTTTCTTCGGTTTATTTTCAATTGTACATCAATTTTTTTTCACTACTAGTTATCTTACTGTCACTATTAGTAAGTTTAAAAATGATTCAATATATTATATCAGTAATAGATTATTTACCTTTTATTGATTAATTGCTCTACATTATAACATAGGCAATTAACAGAAGAAATGCAACATTATTTTACTCCTCTTCAACCAGTGTTAGTTTTATTCATTTATGCATTTTTTCTTTTGCTTCTATCTTTTTTAAAAAGATTTTATTTAAATATCTAGTTCACATACAATGTTATATTAGATTCAGGTGTACAATTTAGTGATTCAATATTACATACAACACCTAATGCTCATCACAAGTACACTTTTTAATCTCCATAACCCATTTCACCTATTCTCCCCACCCACCTCCCCTCTGGTAACCATCTGATTTTCTCTATAGTTAGGAGTCTAGTTCTTGGTCTTTTCTTTTTTCCCCTAGGTTCATTTGTTTTGTTTCTTAAATTCCACATATGAATGAAATTATATGGTATTTGTCTTTCTCTGACTGACTTATTTTGCTTAGCAATTCCTCTCTAGCTTCATACATGTCTCTGAAAATGGCAAGATTTCATTTTTTTAATGGCTGATAATATGTATATCATGATATATATGTATCATATATGAAATTAAGGTACCTATCGCACTTAAAATTGCACCAAAAACCGTAAAATACTTAGGGATAAACCTAACCAAAGAGTTGAAAGATGTGTACTCTGAAAATAGTAAAACACTGATGAAAGAAATTAAAGATGACACAATCAAAATCCTAGAGGAGAACACAGATAGTAACCTCTTTGATATCGGCCATGGCGACTTCTTTCTAGCTATGTCTCCTGACGCAAGGGGAACAAAAGCAAGAATAAGCTATTAGTACTCCATCAATATAAAAAGCTTTTGCATAGTAATGGAACAATCAAGAAAAATGAAAGGTAATGTATGGAATGGAGAAGATATTTGCAAATCACATATCTGATAAAGGATTCGTATACTAAATGCATAAAGAACTTATAAAACTCAGTACCTGAAAAACAAATAATCCCATTAAAATATGGGCAGAAGATATGAATAGACATTTTTCCAAAGAAGACATACGGATGGCCAACAGACAAATAAAAAATGTTCAACATCACCCACCATGAGGGAAATACAAATCAAAACTCCAATGAGATATCACTTCACATCATCAGAATGGCTAAAATCAACAACACAAGAAACAACGGGTGTTGGTGAGGATGTGGAGAAAAAGGAACCTTCGTGCACTCTTGGTGGGAATGCAAACTGGTACACCCACTCAGGAAAACAGTATGGAGGCTCTTCAAAAAGTTAAAAATAGAACTACCCTATGACCCAGCAATTTGCACTACGAGGTATTTAACCAAAGGATACAAAAATACTAATTCAAAGGGATATATGGCACCTGATGTTTATAGCAGCATTATCTATAATAGCCATATTATGGAAAGAACCCAAATAAATGTCCACTGACTGATGAAGAGATAAAGAAGTCCATGGTCAGATGGCATCATGGCGAATTCTACCAACAACTTATAGAAGAGTTAATACCTATTCTTCTCAAACTATTCCAAAAATGAAAACATGAAGGAAAACTTCCAGATTCATTGTATGAGGCCAGAATTACCTTGATATGACAGGTACACCACATTAATAAAAGAAAGGATAAGAATGATATGATCATGGCAATCGATGCAGAAAAGTCATTTGACAAAGTATAACATCCGTTTATGATAGAAACTCTCAAGAAAGTAAGTTCAGAGGGAATAAACCTTATATAATAAAGGTTATATATGAAAAACCCACAGCTAATATCATCGTCAATGAGGGAAAACTGAGAGCTTTTCCTGTAGAGTCATGAACAAGAGAGTGTTGTCCACTCTCACCACAGTATTTATTTATTTATTTATTTATTTATTTATTTATTTACATTCAATTAGCCAACCTCTAGAACATTATTAGTCTCAGATGTAGTGTTCAACAATTTATCAGTTGTGTATAACAACCAGTGTTCATCACATCACCAGCCCTCCTTACTGCCCATCAACCAGTTACCCCATCCCCCATCCACCTCCCCTCTAGCAAACCTCAGTTTGTTTCGTATAATTAAGTGTCTTTCATGATTTTTCTCCTTTGATGACTTCCCATTCAGTTTTTCCTCCTTTCCCCTATGATCCTCTGTGCTGTTTCCTATATTCCACATATGAGTGAAACCATATGATAATTGTCTTTCTCTGATTGACTTATTTCACTCAATGTGATACCCTCCAGTTCTAACCACATTGATGCAAATGGTAAATATTCACCCTTTCTGAAGGCTGAGTAATATTCCATTGCATATATATACACCACATCTTCTCTATCCGATATTCCTGTATTGATGGACATTTTGGCTCTTTACACAGTTTGGCTACTGTGGACATTGAGGCTATGGACATTGGGGTGCAGGTGCCCCTTCAGAACACTGCATTTGTACCTTTGGGGTAAATATCCAGTAGTCCAATTGCTGCATCATAGGGTAGCCTTATTTTCAACATTCTGAGGAATCTCCATACTGTTTTCCAGAGTGGCTGTCCCAGCTTGCATTCCCACCAGTGAGTGTGAGAGAGTTCCTATTTCTCTGCATCCTCACCAACATTTGTTGTTTCCTGACTTGTTAATTTTAACCATTCTGACTGGTGTATGGTGGTATCTCACCGTGGTTTTGATTTGTATTTCCCTGATGCCAAGTGATGTTGAACATTTTTTCATGTGTCTGTTGGCCATTTTTATGTCTTCCTTGGAGAAGTGTCTGTTCATGCCTTCTTCCCATTTGTTGACTGGATTATTTGGTTTTTGGGTGTTAAGTTTGGTAAGTTCTTTATAGATCTTGGATACTATACATTTATCTGATATGTCATTTGCAAATACCTTCTCCTATGCTGTTGTTTGGCTTTTGGTTTTGTCAACTGTTTCCTTTGCTGTGGAAAAGCTTTTTATCTTGATGAAGTCCCGATAGTTCATTTTTGCTTTTGTTTCCCTTGCCTTTAGAGACATGTCTAGCAAGAAGTTGCTGTGGCTGAGGTCAAAAAGGTTGTTTCCTGTGTTCTCCTCTAGGATTTTGATGGGTTCCTGTCTCACATTTAGGTCTTTCATCCATTTTGAGCCCATTTTTGTGTATAGTGTAAGAAAATGGTGAGTTTCATTCTTCTTCATGTGGCTGTCCAATTTTCCCAAACCGAGTTGTTGAAGAGACTGTCTTTTTTCCATTAGATATTCTTTCTTGCTTTGTCAAAGATTAGTTGACCATAGAGTTGAGGGCCCATTGCTGGGTTCTCTATTCTGTTCCATTGATCTATGTGTCTGTTTTTGTGCCAGTACCATATGTCTTGATGATTATAGCTTTGTAATATAGCTTGAAGTGTCAGGGATTGTGATGCCACCAGCTTTGTTTTTGTTTGTTCATTTTGTTTGTTTGTTTCAACATTCCTCTTGCTACTTGGGGTCTTTTCTGATTCCGTGAAAATTTTAGGATTATTTGTTCCAGCTCTGTGCAAAGTGTTGATGGTATTTTGGTAAGGATTGCATTGAATGTATAGATTTATCTATGTAGCACAGACATTTTGACAATATTTATTTTTCCCATCCATGAGCATGGAATGTTTTTTACAGTTCTTTGTGTCTTCCTCAATTTCTTTTATAAGTGTTCTGTGGTTTTAAGAATACAGATCCTTTACCTCTTTGGTTAGGCTTATTTCTAGGTTTCTTACAGTTTTTGGTGCAATTGTAAATGGGATCAACTCCTTAATTTCTCTTTCTTCTGTCTCATTGTTAGTCTATAGAAATGCAACTGATTTCTGTGCATTGATTTTATATCTTGCCACATTGCTGAATTTCTGTATGAATTCTAGCAATTTGGGGGTAGAATCTTTTGGGTTTTCCACATAAAGTAGCACGTCATCTATGAAGAGTAAGAGTTTGACTCCTTCTTTGCCAGTTTGAATGCCTTTTATTTCTTTTTGTTGTCTGATTGCTGAGGCTAGGACTTCTAGTAGTACCATATTGAACAAGAGTGGTGAGAGTGGGCGTTCCTGTCATGTTCCTGATATTAGGGGAAAAGCTCTCAGTTTTTCCCCATTGAGAACAGTATTCACTGTGGGCTTTTCATAGATGGCTTTTATGATATTGAGGTATGTTCTCTCTATCCCTACACTGTGGAGAGTTTTAATCAAGAAAGGATGCTGTGGGGCGCCTGGGTGGCACAGCGGCTAAGCGTCTGCCTTTGGCTCAGGGCGTGATCCCGGCGTTCTGGGATCGAGCCCCACATCAGGCTCTTCCACTATGAGCCTGCTTCTTCCTCTCCCACTCCCCCTGCTTGTGTTCCCTCTCTCGCTGGCTGTCTCTATCTCTGTCGAATAAATAAATAAAATCTTTAAAAAAAAAAAAAAAAGAAAGGATGCTGTATTTTTTCAAATGCTTTTTCTGCATCAATTGAGATGATCATATGGTTCTTGTCCTTATTTTTATTAATGTGATGTCTCACACTGATTGATTTGTGAATGTTGAACCACCCTTGCAGCCCAGGAATAAATCCCACTTGGTTGTGGTGAATAATCCATTTAATGTACTGTTAGATCCTATTGGCTAGTATCTTGGTAGGTATTTTTGCATCCATGTTCATCAGTGATAATGGTCTGTAATCCTACTTCTTGATGGGTGCTTTGTCTGTTTTGGGGATCAAGGCAATGCTGGCCTCACAGAATGAGTTTAGAAGATTTCTTTGCACTTCTATTTTTTGAAACAGCTTCAGAAGAATAGATATTAATTCTTTGAATGTTTGGTAGAATCCTTTGGGAAGCCATTTGGTCTAGACTCTGTTTGTCAGCAGATTTTTGATTATTGCTTAAATTTCCTTGCTGTTATGGGTTTGTTCAGGTTTTCTATTTCTTCCTGTTTAAGTTTTGGTAGTTTATAAGGGTCCAGGAATGTATCCAATTCTCCCAGATTGCCTAATTTGTTGGCATATTGTTGCTTATAATATGTTCTTAAAATTGTTTGTATTTCCTTGCTGTTCATTGTGATCTCTCCTCTTTCATTCATGATTTTATTAATTTCACATCTATTTTCATGACAAATGTTTCTCAATCCCCTCACTTTCAATCTGGAAGTGTCTCTAAGTCTAAAGTCAGTCTCTGGTAGGCAGCATATGGATGGGTCTTATTTTATTTTTATTTTTTAATACATTCCGAAACCCCATGTCTTTTGATTGGAGCACTTAGTCCATTTACATTCGAAGTAATTATTGATAGAAATGCAGTTAGTGTGATTGTATTACTTGTTTTGCCATTGTTTCTGGAGATTTTCTCTGATCCTTTTTTTGTCTTTGCCACTTTTGATGTCTTTGCACTCAGAGTCCTCTTTAATATTTCTTTCAGGGTTAGTTTAGTGCTCAGAAATTCCTTTAGTTTTTGTTTTTCTGGGAAACTTCTTCTTTCTCTCTTTAGTTTAGCTTCGTTTTTTTTTTTCCATTTTATCACTAATATCACTTTTATATCACTAATACATTCTTCTGTCTTCCTGCCTGCTGTTCACTGCATCAACCCTGTTTCTAATCTTAGTTAATGCATTTCTCATTTCTGACTAATTCATTTTTAACCTTTTTATCTCTGTGGTAGGGGTTTCCCTTTTGTCTTCCATTCTTCTCTGAAGCCCAGTGAGTGTTCTTATGAATAGATTTAAATTCTCCATCAAGCATGTTACTTATATCTGTTTTACTTAGACTTCTGGCCATGGCCTTGTCTTATTCTTTCATTTGAAATGAATTCCTCCTACTTGGCATTTTGTCTAAGTCTCTGCCTTCTATGTTTCCTGCTCCTGAGAGTAATGGCTTTATGGAGAAGAGATCGTATAGTGTCCAGGGCCTGGCACTTCAGGGAGCATCTCTGGTATGTGCTGTGTGTGCTCTGCTGTTGTTTTGGCTGTTCTTTCTTTCAGGCCAGTCATCTGCAGAGACTCTCCTTGCCTATAGTAAGCAGTGCTTGCTTCTTGGGTAAAAAGTGGTGAGTTTTAACGAGGTGTGCTCTGGTCTGCTTGTTAAATGAGACCTGATACTACTTCCACTAGAACTGAAGCCCTGAAGAATTCTCTGGTCAGGAGATGCTGTATGGGCAGGGGTTTCTGCTGATCTTCTAAGGAAGGGGCCTGCCACTCTGTGACTGAGGTAAGCTTGGCCGAGTAGGATAGTTGCACAAGATCGCTGGGATGTGTGACATGGTGTAAATAAGGGAGGCAGCCTGTATTGGTGCTATGCTGCTTCCTACAGGTGGCTCTGTGCTGAGGGTCAGAGGAGGGAAATGCTGCCAGGCAGCTCCTTTGTCCCCCAGAGAGACATCTCCATGAATGCTGTCTAATAGGGAAGCACTCTGAGAAGAGCAAATAATCTCCCTTGTGTGTCACAGGCATTGTTCAGATTGCTATTTCCACATTGTCCTCTAGGTTTTTTGCCTGTCTTCTCTCTAGGAGCAACACAGTTCCCTCCAGGTTCTATCTGAAGCCAAGCCTACTGACCTTTAAAATTCTAGGCTTTAGAGACATGGTGTGGGCAGGGGCTTGGGACTTGTGCTGGTCTTCTGGGGGAGAGGCCCACCACTCTTGGACTGAGGCAAACCTGACTAAAAAGGGCAGTCGCATCAGAGCACAGGTTGTGGGACTTGATGTAAAGAAGTTAGGCAGCCAGGGTGAGCTCCAAAATGCTCCCTGCAGGTGGCTCTGTGTTTATGCTGAGGGGTGGGGGATAGAAATGTCACAAGCAAGCTCTTCTGTCTTTGGAGAGGCTTCTCTGTGAATGCTGCCTCTCAGTAGTGTGCTCTATGAAGAGCAAATAATCTCCACTCTTTCCCCCTCCCTTGTGCTCCAGGTGTTCTTCAAATCACTGTTTCCACAGCCATCTGCCCCTGAGTTGTCTACCTTCTCTCCCCTGCTGGTTGAAAGAACTCACAAAAATCAGCCCCTCTCATTTTCCCAGCCAATAGCTTTGGGGAAATGTTCTCCCTGTATGTTCCCGTGTGCTCTACTCTCTCACCCGTCTCCATGATCACAGCTCCTTCCCCTCCACAGTACCCATGTGATCTCTCTCTCCCCTAAACCACATCTCCACACCTCCTACCTTCTTTGATGTGGCCTCTTTTCTCATTAGTTGTGAAGTTCGTTCTGTCAATCTTCAGGTAGATTTCTGGGTATTTAGGATGATCTGATAGTCATCTAGTTATGTTCGTGGGATGAGATGAGCCTAGGCTCCTCCTACTCTGCCACCATCTTTTCTGTCCATCTCCTGGTCTATTTTAATAATTTTGAATTGTAGGTGCAAATTATTTTTTTCTTACTTCATGTTTAGTCTTTTGCAAATGTGGGGGGCTTGAATTAATTTCCATTATTATGCTATACATAAGTTTTTCTCATTTCACTGGTGATTTATTTGGGGATAGAATATCTTCCTCAAACCATGAAAAAGTGAGTTTTAAATTTTTATTTGTCACTTTATTGAAGGGAAGACACTTTATTATTTTAAATATTTTAGCAAGGGCATGTGGTAAGATATTTCATAACCTTGCATTTCTAGAATTATTCTTATTTTGCCATTATATATGTGTGATAACCTGGCTAGGCATGAATTTGTCAACCATGAGGGTTGATTTTATGTGTCAACTTGACTGGACCATGAGGGTACCCAGATATTTGGTCATAGATTATTCGAAGTATGTTTGTAAGAATGTTTATGGATATGATTGACATTTGAATCCATAAACTGAGTAAAGCAGATTGCCCTCCCTTATGTACGTAAGCCTCATCCAATCTGCTGAATGCTGAATAGAACAAAGGGCTGACCTTCCCTTGAATAAGAGGGAATTACTCCTGCCTACATGCTTTGAAGTAGGACACTGGTCTTTTCTGGCCTTTGAACTTGAACTGAAACATCAGTTCTCCTTGGGTCTTAGCCTAAAGGGTTTCACTAACATTGGAACTTGCATCATTGGCTTTTCTGGTTCACAGGCCTTTGGGCCCAGTGTGGAAGAATACATACAAAGGCCTTCAGATCTTTAGACTTCTCAGCCTCCATAATTGCATGAGTCAATTACTCATAAAAGTATCTATATATACATATGTATCAATAATAAGTGTATATTATACATATGTATATAATGTGTGCATCTATAGCATATATAATACATGTAATATATAACATTATAACAATTATAATTACATATATATTATGTCTAACATTATAACACAATTATAATTATGTCACAATATAATATTGTTAAATAACATATATACTATACATTGCATATATATATATATATATATATATATATATATATATATACCAAAAATACATATACAGGTAAATTAGAAGTTTTCAAACTATTCTAACCCATATTTGATTAACCATCATGGATATGCTCTAGTTTTTCTTGATGCTAACCTTAAAACTGAACTCAGTACTTATAAAGAGATAATGTATATATGTACATACATTAATGTATATATATATATGTGTGCATATATATATATTTTTCTGTTTATCCAGAGAATCTTAAAAAGTAGCCAACTATCATCCATTTCTTTAGAACTCTGTAAAAATTTGTCTCAATTTACTTCTGAGATATAGTTCTCTAGAAGAAAAGTCAGACTCCAATATGATCAATTTTAACCCACAGAGGTAATATAGATAATTTGAATTCTTGTAAGAATATTTTTTATCCTTGTTTAATGATATAAAAATCACATTTTTGTAGCAAAATGATTAGCCCACCTTTATCCTCATGATCTATGGAGAGAAGCATTGTGCATAAATTAATATTTTAATAAGTCTACTCTGAAATTAGAACAAGAGAGCCTTGAATCTCCTGTTAGAATTGAGAGAACTTGGAATATATATAACAATGTTTTGAAAAAACAGAAGCAATATTAAAGACTGATTTGGGAAAGTGTAAGGATAGAAATGAGGTCTGGTGAGGAATGGAAGAAAGAGGAATTTATGGAGTAATATAAATATATAAATGAAATTTTCATTAAATTTCTTGTTATATAGTATAAACACTCCTATGTATCCATGAAAAATCTTCAAAATATCTACATTTATCACTAATGTTTTGTAGAGTTGATTATCTCTTTATCTGTAAGCACTGAGTTCAATTTTAAGGTTAGCATCAAGAAAAACTAGAGAATATCCATGATGGGTAATCATATATGGGTTAGAATAGTTTGAAAACTTCTAATTTTCCTGTTAATTTATTTTTAATATAGATGTCCAAATAGCTCAGAATTTTTTTTTTCTATTCTTTTATTGTAGGCTAAATAACAGCTCTGAAATCCTAATCCTGGGTCCTGTAAATCACTTTCTATGACAAAAGGGACCTTGAAGATGTAACTAAATTAAAGATATTGAGATGGAAAGAGTATCCTGGTTTGCCTTGGTAGAACGTAAATGTAATCACAGAGGTCCTCATAAGAGGGAGACAGAGGGAGGTTGAGCAACAGAAAAGAAGGCAATGTGAATACAGAAGCAGGGATTGGAGTGATGTAGCCACAAGTCAAGGAATGCCAGATTCCACCAGGAGTTAGAAGAGCCAAAGGACAGATAGTCCCATGGAGCATCCAGAAGGAACCAGCCCTTCTAGCACTTTGATTTTAGTCCTATAAGATCTATTTTGGACTTATGGCCATCAGAATAATAAAATAATTACCATTTCAAATGGCCAAATTAGAAGGGTATCATTCTAGGAAGAAGAAAAGCAAATATACAGAGCACAAATTGGAAATGAACCGAGCATATTATAGGAACAATAAAAACACAGACATGGTTGAAGTATACCAGATGAGTGGGAGAATGTAGCAGGATAAAGTATGAGCATTAGGTAGGGACCAGCTTAAGCACACCTTTGTCAATTTAAGATTTAGAAATTTAGATGTTTTTCTTTAGCAAATAGAAAACTACTGAAAATTATGAAAGAAAAGAAGACAAAACAAGACAAGGCAGGACAGGACCATGCAGGATAAGATGGAACAAGACAGGACAATATAAAAACAGACAAGACAATTCAAGACAAGACAAAGAGAAGAGAAAAAGATATGATAGTTTAGTAGACATATTAATAGTATAAACTATTGAATTTGGAGGCACAGAGAGAAAAGGGATGGCAAAATCAAAGGTATTTTTTGTGGTCCAAGAAAACTTTTTGAAGTTTTAGTCCTGCCTCTATCTTTGTTAGAATATAATTAGGCATGTAGAGACTCTTGTTGTATTGCCTGCATTGAAAATGAAATTTCAGTTTCCTTATGTAAAAAATGAAAATAAAACAAAAACAAGATTAGCATCTGACTTGCCCATTTCATTCTTACTCTAAACAGTAAATTCAGAATAACTGTATGTAAAGTGTATATAAAATTTTATATAAAAATGCAATTCTAAGAGTGAAGTGACATATAAATAGGCAAAGAGCAGTGCTGAATAGCATGGAATATGTACAAAGATTAAATTGACTCCTAATTTTAAGACCACCTCTCACCCTCTGTATATTCTGAGGAATTTAATAAGTTCTGAGTTTCAGCTGTTTCTGACAAAATGGTAGTAATGACAATTTTTTGAGTTATTAAAAACGATCATGTGATAATGTACATAAACCACATAGCACACAGCCTCACACGGGTTTTTTAAGTTTGTTAACTAAATTGGTTAATTAGTTAATTAAGTTAGTTAACTAATAATTTGTTTGTTTTGGGGTTTTTTTTGTTTGTTTTTAGTGATAGTAGTTTGATAGTGGTAGTGATAATGTGGTAGTAATAGAAGTGATAGTACTAGTAGTAGCAGAATTAACATAAGTCAAGCTGTATCATCATGCCTTTGATTATGAAATGCTTCAGGACAGTTTGCATGCAAGTATGTACTGTTTGTTTCATTTTCTCTTAAAAATACCTTAAATAACATTTTCCACATTAAGAGTTTTACAATAATTATAGCATAACTTTGTCTGATTTCAATCTAGTCCAGCTCTGATTTTAATGCCAAAAATAAAAAAAAAAAATAATTGAGAAGGGCTTAAGCTTACTTTCCATTTGTAGGCTTGCATACATTGAAGTAGCTTGCAGTAAATTAAAGAAGTTTAAATTTACATTTAGAGTAACATGATTAATAAGCAATACTTAAGTCTACCAACACCTCAATTCCCTCATCTATAAAATGGCAATAATACTACCTATGTTATGTGGGATTAAATGTGGTATAATTTAAAGTTCCTTGAACATTGCTTGGTATATATATATATATATATATATATATATATATATACACATGTTCTTCCTAAAGAGGGAATTGTGTATTGATCATTAATTTTAGGTCAGCCTTCCAGATGTCTTGGACCTTTTGCACCTGAACAATTTCCAAAACACATGCCTTTTATGTCTGATATCTGAAAATCGTATCAGATGCTTTATTTCTTGGAGTTTGGATTAATGCAACTATAGGCACTGAGATTTATCTCAGTTGAATTATAATCACTTACTCTTTTGCTGGGCAAATAGCTTTATGGTTTACTAGTTTTCTTGCACCTCTGAAGAAACTGACTAAGCAGACAATAACAAAAATGACAAACTAGTCAAAACTATTTTAAAATGTAACTTGTTTTCTCTTCATTTTCATGCATGTTTTTCACATTTGGTTTTTCTTCCTCCTTTGGTTTTTCACACTCCCATTTGGTTACTTTTTAAATTTTTTTTTTGCATTCTTTAAGAGGTCATTCTTAAGGTTAATATTTGGCTAAAAATGACTATAATTCACACAAACTCCTATAGCTATGTTCCTGTTGCTGTTTTTATTTTTCCTCCTGTAATATATATTGTCTTGTAAAGAACCCATACTCTCAAAGTCCTTCTGTCACTCCTGTTTTTTTTCCTGTTGAAGTTTTCTTATTAAGACCACCAGAAAAAACTGGTTGATCAAGCAAAGTTGGCTTTATTAAAATTTCAAGGCAGAGTACAATCTTTGCAGAGTCTTGGGAATGTCTCAAAGGGGAAGTCTGGCAGAATTAATGATATTTGGAAAAATGGATAATTTGCTAGAAAAGCTGATGAATTCATCCTTGGAACAGAACCTGTGTAATGTTAGAGTTAAATCAGTTTATGCTCTTATCTTGGAAAATATGGCCTTAACAAGCTGCTGTTAAAATTTTTGAACTCAAGTTATGTTGGATTGTTTGTTCAGTTTATCTATTTCGTGAGTCATGGTACATTTGCTTTCCAAATTTTGGCTTTTGTTCTATTTCTCACTCCTTTCCCCAACCCCCTTCTTCTTCCTTCCCCATGAGAGAGAAAAATACTACTAATTAATAGTTGGGAAAATATAATCAAAATCATGTCTTTGCTAGTAAGCAATAGAAATAAATCTGAAACATGACTCCAATCCAAATACTCTTTTAGCTATTGCTAGTAACATTCCTAAATATGTTAGAAAACATATTTTTAAAATGATCTATCATTTAGGTATGTATGCTTTTATCATAAGAAGTGATGAAAATTAAGACCAAATTAAATTATTGACAATATATTATATTGGAATATATATATGGAAAAATTATATATATATATATATATGAAATTCCATATATATATATATATATATATGGAAAAATCATGATATGGTACTATTTTATTATATTTTGTGTCCAATACATAATTTTTTCATGACTGATTTTTCAGTGTTTTAAATGCAGAACTTAATGGTGTACTTTTAGTAAAAGCTCTAAAGAGTTCCCTCACTGGTGTAGTTGTTACTTTATTTTAAATCACATAAGTTGTGAAAAGAAAGGAAATTTGTGTTGTTATAGCTTTCAAATGGAATTACAGGCCTCTCCTTTAGAGGAATAGATATCATTTATTTGAGAAATACTGTTCATGAAGTTAAAGTACAGGAAGCAATGAAGGAGAATTGGATTAGAGATGAGCAGATAAGTTTTCTCCACTCCCTTGATGTTCCTGGAAGCAACATGATAAGTGCACAAAGTATTTGCTCAAAATATACAATACTCCTGGGCATGAAATAGTGTCCCTTTTATGCACCAAAATAAAAAAACAACAACAAACTTTAATATTAAAAACAAAAGAAACTCTTTTTCTGTCTGGAAGCATTTAAGGTTTGTGCTTTTTTATTAGACAACTCTGTGACTTTGCTCCATAAGAGATCTGTAAAATAAATAAATAACTTAAACACTACAAAATAAAGACTAATTTGATGAATATAAATGAGGCAAGATAATTTATTCAGTTACTTTGCATGTAATATTTTAGAGTCTCTCTTCCAATAAGTTAGCTGTAACTTTGCATTTATTTGTCTGACGGAATGTTGCTGTCCTAGAATCAGAAGCTGGTTCAAGTCAATGATTCTTCCTGTGATTTGTAAAAAAACTAAAATTACTAAACTAAATATGCTAGAAACTTCAAAGAGTAAAAGCAAAATTAGGAGTGCTTTTTAGAGGAGGAGGAATGAAGAGACGAAGATTTTCCAAACTGGAAAGAGATCATTGAAGGGAGGGAACCTGCTAAGCATTTAGTATGGGCTCTTTGGAGAGCTGTAAAGGCCTCAGAGTGGTTATGTGAGTGGTGCCTCAGGAGGGTGGGCCCTAAGCACTGAAGTGTCTGATCTCGCCAGTGTTCCCTGGCTCCAAGTTTTGTGTAAGAGGCTGAGAACCACTGAATCTCCAGGCATTCTCAGATTAACTAGGGTAGCCAATCAGTACTTTGATAGTGTGTGACAATCTGGGAC
This sequence comes from Ursus maritimus, assembly GCF_017311325.1. Lineage (NCBI taxonomy): Eukaryota > Metazoa > Chordata > Mammalia > Carnivora > Ursidae > Ursus > Ursus maritimus. The sequence continues at coordinate 35,458,722 of NW_024426552.1, forward strand.
TTCCAAATGACTCTGGAGGAAAACCTGATAACTTAGAAGTGAATTTTTCACTAGTCCTCAAAGATGCAGAGAAATCACACTCAAAGTTGAGTTAGTTGTAACAACTCCCTGAAAAGTGATAAACAATGAATACTTATACCAGGCATGATGTTGTTACCTTCTGGGACAAATGAACTCAGATACATAGAGAACTACAGATCTACAGGCAACCTTAGAAGAAATGTTTAAATTTTATAAGGCATGAATAAAGATTCTAATATCATATCTTATGCTATGGAACATTGTTTCAGTTCCATTGAAGTAAAATACATCTTATTCTTTTTTTTTTAATAATAATTTTTTATTACGTTATGTTAGTCACCATACAGTACATCCTTAGTTTTTGATGTAGCATTCTATGATTCATTATTTGTGTATAACACCCAGTGCTCCATGCAATATGTGCCCTCCTTAATACCCATCACCGGCCTATCCCAATCCCCCACCCCCCTCCCCTCTGAAGCCCTCAGTATGTTTCCCAGAGTCCATAGCCTCTCATGGTTCATTCCCTCTTCTGTTTACCCCTTCATTCTTCCCTTCCTTCTCGTACTGATCTTTCTGCTATTTCTTATGCAGAGAAAGACAATTATCATCTTGTTCTTTCTAAGTGCACACACACACACACACACACACACACACACACACAAATGACCTTTTGCAGTCCCTAGTGTAAGGCCACCTCTGAGTAGGAACTATAAAATACCATGAGATACACCAAAACCATTTCAATGGGTTTAGGAAAAGGTTAAATACCAGACCTAAGATTAAATCTAGTGTTTGCATTTCAATGGAGAGCTAAAACTTACTGAGAACAAGAAGTACACTGGTGATTTTAAATACATTACAAATCCACAAACCCTTAATTTTCCCTCTCACTTACTCCTCCATAATTTCTAATTAAATACCAAAGTGGAATCCTATGCAAATACAGGCCACCTTTTTTTTTCTATTCTGAATAAAAAGCAATATCATTTATTTTTACAAATAAGAAATCTTAAATGAATTATACAAGTTTAGCAATATGTATCTCTCTCTCTATATATATGGATATGTGTATTCATATATATATATATATATATATATATATTCATAGAGGTTTGGGACTGTAGAGTTTGGGACTTCTACAAAATTTTTAAGTCATTTCATTCAATACACACTTATTGAACATAAACTCTGGGGGATATAAAAATAAATCAGCTTGAATTTCCTCCTTAAAAAAACAAAAAAACACAACAAAAAAAGATCACCTCCCATTAGGAGAAACTATAAAGAAAATGTCATAAAAGTAGTAGAAACATATGGCTATCTCATAATTATTTGTTTTTTTCCCTTGTGAGTTACCATTCCTTATAGGAAATCCATGTTGGAAAATTCCTCCAAAGAACAGAAGAATGGCAGCTCTATTAAGCTTGGACTACAGTCAGTCTTGGAGAAAATCTTTGGGTAGATCCTCAAGCCAGGAGTACAAAAATACAGGTTGTTCATCCTGCAAGACACTAAGGCCACTCTGTTACCTATTGGATAGTATCATATAGGAAAAAATATAAAAGGAGATTCTTGCTACATTTTTACCTTTCTTTGGATCTCTAGAGGTATAGCAGGTATAAAATAAACACTATACCATATATGTTGTTCATTCACAATCTTTATGTATATGTAAATTCTTAATACCTATTTTTATTGTTGCTATCTTGAATGCCCGTATGAGGTTCTTGGCAGAGCTGATTATTATTTACCTTACAACAAATATCAAATGTGTGTCCCCCAATTTCTTATCCTTGGGGTGATACAGAAAGAATGTATGGAGTCTGTAGGCAAGGAATGCTGAAAAAAAGAATCTAAATCTGGGAATGTGTATACATGTTATTCCCTTCTCTTCTTGAAAGGAGGTGAAAAAAACCTCTGTTCCTTGGATAAAATCCCAGGTTCTTGCTCTAACCCTTTAGAATGTAAATAAAATTCTCCAGGGGAGAGATAAACCCAGTGTCTCCTGTTCTACAACGCAGGGAAAAGGTCTTCAATGTCACACTCCCATCTCTTCACCAACATTTACATGTATGTCTGGAGTTAGGTGCATCTCTCTGGAGTTTTTTCATTAGTTATACATGGAATTTTAAATTAACTTCTAAAGCTTGCTCTTTTAGTCCAGGTCCTAAGTTTCAGTAATATTTGTTCAGACACAAAAAATGACTTCTCTGCAATTCTACAGGTTCATACTCACCTGTTCCCTCATGAGCTCTTTTAATTCTGTACAAGAATTATTTTTATTGGTCCAATAGCATTAATCTAAATTTTTGACAAACTGAACATAAACTTAAGGTTTGCTTCCTAGTAAAGCATGTTAAAATCTTAGTAAGGGGATAAATAACATAAACCTAAAGGACAAAGAGAATGCAGAAAAAATAAAATAGAAATAAAATAAGGACACATTTTTTAAAGTGAAATGCAAATGGGGGAGTGGTAACTGACTAGAAAACCTATGTATTTCTTTATTAATTTTTTAAAATATTTTATTTATTTATTTGACAGACAGAGAGAAAGTGAGAGCACAAGCAGGGAGAGTAACTGACTGAGCCACCCAAGAGATTCTTAATTGTAGAGAACAAACTGAGGGTTACTGGAGGGGAGGTGGGTGGGGAGATGGGGTAATTGGGTGATGGGCACTATGGAGGGCACTTGATGTAATGAGCACTGGGTGTTATATGTAACTGATGAAACACTAAATTCTACCCCCAAATTAATAATGCACTACAAGTTAACTAACTTGAACTTAAACAAAACAAAACAAAAAAACCTGTAGGGCTGCTTAAGTACAAAGAAAAAAAAAAGCTCATGAAATAGTATAAAGGAGATGATGGAACTAAGTATTTAAAATTAAAGTACTGATTCAAAGGCCATTTAATAAAAATACATTATCTAGCTACTGGTTCTATCTTGATGATGCAGGTAATGACCATTCTCTAATTCCAGAAAATGATAGACATTTTCTTCCTCTAAAGATTTTGGAATAAAAGAATAGCACTCTACTTAGGTTCTAGTGTAAGGAATGGTAGCAGGATGTAGTATGCAGTCAACATCGTGCATGCTAAACAATGATGCCCAAGACTTTCACAAACCGGCCTCCACACTCCACTGTCTCTACCCAGACAAGAGAACTCAATCTTTTTCATTAAAGATTTATATTTACTAAATGTAAATAGCCTCAAGAAAACAAAAGTAAAAATACTGACATTTGAAAGTTCTCCAAGTAAAATTTTTCTTACAACTAATTTACCTTGTCAATAAATCCTGCTTATTCCATAATTTTTTTTAGTTTTATACTCTTCAGTATTATTAGACAGTCAAAGTCGGCCAGTATTTTAGGATCTTTTGAAAGGAAAGTTAAAAAAAGAGAGAGAGAAAGAGAGAGAGACAGAGGGAGTGAGGGAAGAGAGAGGGATGGTGGGAAGGAGAAAAAAAGGAATGAAAATCAATAAAATTAACTGAGAAGAAACTAAAAGAGCATATAAAAAGGAGGATATTTTTTAAAACCTGCCAATATACTTTTCAAACTTTATTTATTTGTTTATTTATTTATTTGACAAACACATGTTACTTATTCTGAAGCAGGCATTGTTCTAAAGGTTTTAAAAATATTAATTCAATTAAGAAATGAAAAGATCCTTATATATGAAACAGGAAGTGTATACGACAAAAAGAGCATTCACCTTACACTAGTGAGATCATGAAAGATAAGAAAAATGTATTTATCAAGAAGATCCAAATTTCAAATAACAGGAATTTTAGAAAGAGAGCAAGAAAAATGATAGGAAGAAAAGGAAGAAATGAACAGAACAGCTATGTTACTCCAAACTGAAGGAAATAGATCTTAAAATTTAGAGTCCAAAGAATAACCAGTTCAAAGAATAACAAAATCATACACCATAGAACAAAAATATAAAACTGCAGAGCCATGAAAACAAAGAGAAGATTTAAAATGCTACAAAAGAAGTGGGAAGTAACTATCAGAAAAAAGTCAGAAGTTCCCAGTCATGTCAGAACAGAAATTATTCTTTCATGCACACTTTATGCTTTGAACATAGTTTAGCAATAAATAAAATATAAAAAAAGGAATTTAAAAATTGAGGCTAGCTGGAAGAAGATATATAGCCCCATAGATGGGAAAAAAATGGAAAAATTTTGGAGGGAGTAACAAGATTGTATCTGGAAATCTATGGGTTTCTGGATCCAGGATCAGACAGTGACAGCTGGAAGTTTGATCCTACAAGATCAGAATGGCTAAAAGTGATCCACTTGATATGGTAGACTAGAATTGGAATCTTTGATTGAAGTCGCAGCCTGTTATAAAGGGTCTCTATTGAAAAAGCAGTTGAAAAAAAATTACTACTGCCAAATGTCACATGGAAATGGATATTATAATCTCCTGGGGATGGAGGTTGTTGGGAAGATACACAATCTCATGATCACAGAGACTGAATCTTAGGTATCTTTATGGGGCAAGAAATCCAAAAGTGCTGAGAAAGTCAAACTTCTGGACCAAGAACCTGAGTGAACAGATGAAGGCAAGCATTAATCATTGAATGAGAACAACAGTTATTAGAGCTTATGGGAATTAGAAAATAGCTGTATACAGAACAAAGAGCATACAAGAAAATTATGTAAAATATTGATAAAAAGGCTATACATCTGTGCAAGATTGTTTGTGTTTGTGTAGATATATCATGATAGGAGTATGAGGTAAATATGAAAGGATAAATATTAGGTTGTCATTGGATTACCAGGGTATAGTACAAGACAAATAAAATGGCAAAATAAAATAAAACAAAGCTGCCTTAAAAGGACCATAAATACCTACAATATGATCATATTCATTCATTTATATAAATTATATATATAGCCATTTATATTTATCCTTGAGATAAAGAAAAATTCTAACAGCTGGAGTAAAATCTAGATGCATTCCAGTAAAAAATTAACTTAAAATAAATTATATGGGATTTGACAATAACAAAACTTTAAAAAAAGATAATCCATGAAACAAAATGAAAGCATATTTATATGATATGAAGCAGATTGTGACAATGCAATAAGCATTATTAAAAGAAGTAATACTTGAACATGTTCTGGTATTGAATAAAAATGTGAATATTAGGCAAAATATATAAAAATAAATCTACACATAGTATCCTAGTGAAATGCAAAACACAGTCTATTGGTTTCATATTGCTAACTGTAACAAATTACCACAAGTTTGAAGACTTAAAACAACCCAAATTTATTAGCTTACATTTCTGGAGGCCAGAATTATGAAATGTCTCCCTGGCCTAAAACCAAGATACTAACAGGAGTTGTTTCTTCTGAAGGCTCCAAGGGAAAATCAGTTTCCTTTATTTTCCAGCTTGTAGAGGCTACCATACTGCTTGGCTCATGGCCCTTTCCTTCTTTAATTCAGCAATCATATTACTCTTGTCACACCTCCTTCTCTGACTCTGACTCTTCTACCTCCTCCTTTCACTTGTAAGCACCCTTGTAATTATGTTATGCCCACCCAGATAATTCAGGATGATCTCACTATCTCATGATCCTTAATATACTCCCAACTGGAAAGGCTCTTTGCCTTAGAAGGTAATGAATTCACAGGTTCAAGGGACTAAAATGTGGGCATTTCGGGGGTGGGGAGGGGTGCGGGGGCATTATTCTGCCTACCTACCATGGTTAAACATTTTTTGTAGTGATCAGAGAAATATGATAGTTTGCTTAGAAAGGAATGTGTATATATACATATATATATATACACATATATATATACATATATATATATATCAGGTGATTCCTCTCTCATTCATTTTATTCTTTCATAAACTAAGTATCTATATAAGAAGGTAACTATAAAAAATATTTATTAGGTGAGGCCATGGGAACCATATCAGAATACATTGTAATTATTTAATAAGGACTTGGGCCAAAACGGTAAATATACCTGTCACCAACTCTTCTGGAATATGTTTGCCTGTAGAAATGTAATGCATTTGAGACACACAGAGAGAGAAATTTCCTCATAATAATTTCCTAATGTATTGTCTTCAGGAAAATGTGACTTGAGGCACAGTATGGGAAAGCTCTAAAAGGAGAATAATATGGTCTAAGAAAGGGCTGTTCATTGGTTAGTAGTTCTGGAGATGTGGTCTTCAGGGCAGAGAAGGACAAGAAAACTATGGGAAAAGTAACTTAAAGTAGGAGTGCAAGATGAATGAAATTATGTAATTATTCTCTTTATCCTCAGAAATTACTTAGAGAAAGGACCTCTGGTGAAGAATATACTTCTGAATATTAGGGATGGGGGACCGTCTCACTTAAATATTTCAAAATATGTGACTTGGAATAATATCTTTGGAGATACATTTATAAAGTCTGAAAATTTTTAATGCAGTGGCCTATGATCAAGGATTTCTGTCCCTGAGATGTTTATAATGGGAAGTCCATGGATACACATGTTCAAGAATGTGTACTGCAGGGGCGCCTGGGTGGCACAGCGGTTGGGCGTCTGCCTTCGGCTCAGGGCGTGATCCCGGTGTTGTGGGATCGAGCCCCACATCAGGCTTTTCCCCTATGAGCCTGCTTCTTCCTCTCCCACTCACCCTGCTTGTGTTCCCTCTCTCGCTGGCTGTCTCTATCTCTGTTGAATAAATAAATAAAATCTTTAAAAAAAAAAAAAAAAAGAATGTGTACTGCAATACCATATAAGTAAGGAAACATTGGAAACAACCTACATACCTATAAGAAGAGAAGAGATAAATACATTTTGGTATATTTTACCAAGGAAAAATTATACAGTAATTAAAATGAGTAAAGATTATGTAAATGTATGTATATGAATACATTTCAAAATATATTGAATAAAATATTAATAAATTACACATACAGTTTCTTGCACTCATAAAAATGTTTTTAGAAACTCAAAAAGCACTACATATTATTTTTAGGTCTATACCTATTTGTCAATATATACCAAGAGTATAAAAATCTGTATGAGGGGCGCCTGGGTGGCACAGCGGTTAAAGCGTCTGCCTTCGGCTCAGGGCGTGATCCCGGCGTTGTGGGATCGAGCCCCACATCAGGCTCCTCCGCTATGAGCCTGCTTCTTCCTCTCCCACTCCCCCTGCTTGTGTTCCCTCTCTCGCTGGCTGTCTCTATCTCTGTCAGATAAATAAATAAAATCTTTAAAAAAAAAAAAAAAAAAAAAAAATCTGTATGGACTTCAATTTCCAAGTTCACAATGGTATCTATATGGAGGTAGAAAGAAATCTGGGTTTTTATTGTATCAGTTATATTTGGTTATAATTTTTTAGTATATAAAGTAAAATGTACCTTTAAAATGTGCACAAATCCTAAGTCGCCAACTCAATAAATTTACATAAAGAGAACACAACTATGTTATTATCACCCAGTTCTGGATATAGAATATCAATAATCAGAAGGTATCCCATCTGTCCCATCTTATCAGCTATTTCAATAGCAATATAGGAACACAGAAGACAATGGAACAGTGTTTTCAAAATTCAAGATCATTTCAACCATTCTCTTTACTCACCACAGGTTTGTTTTGCCCGTTGTTGAACTTTATCTAAATGACATCATAAAGTATGTACTCTATTGTGTCTGGCATCTTTCACTGAAGTTTATTTATGTTTAGAAGATTCATGCTTACTATGTTTGATAGCAGTATTTTGTTAATGTTCATTGTTTTAAAGGATTTTAATCTGCTGCAGATTAATATTTATATATTTATTCATTCACTAAATTATTATACTGTCAATGGATATTTATGTTGATTCCAGTCTATGGCTGTTTTGAAGAGTGTTCCTAGGAATATCATGGTCATATCTTTTGATGAATATATATTCACTTTTTTTAAATTTATATATATATATATATATATATATATACACACACACACACATATATATACATACACGTGTGTGTATATATATATATATATATATGGCAGTGAATTTCCTCATTATAGGATACATCTGCATTGAGACTTTGTACATACTACAACCTAAATCATTGTCACAACTTATTTCTCAACAGCGGACAATGAGAGTTCCAGTTGTTCTACATCCTCTTCAACACTTAATATTATCAATTTTTTAAATTGGGAAGGTCCTAAAAAAATTAAAAATAGAAATACCATATGATCCAATAATTCCACTACTCGGTATTTACCCAAAGAAAACAAAAGCACTAATTTGAAAAGATAATGGTATCTCATTGTAGCTTTAATTTGTATTTCTCTAATGAGTAAAGAGATTGAACACTTTAATGAGCTTATTAACTACTGTGAAGAGCCTGCTCATCAACCATTATTCTGTATTATATTTTATCTTCAAAATAAATCTATCATTTAGACAGTAAATTGTGATTCATTAACACTTGGGAGAAAATAGAATATTTCTTAGTATTATTTATACTTTTAAACATGCTTAAAATCATATTTTTTAAAAAGGCAAAAAAATCACACATCCAAATCAGAAATTAAAATGGAATTTGACAGGACTTTTACTTCCAGACAAGAATGAATAGTAGGGATTGGATTTAATCTCCTGCATGGGGAAAAAAAAAAAAAAAAAAAAGCAGATGAAAAGAAAAAGAAAAGAAAAAAGAAAAGGAAAAGAAAAGAAAAGGAAGGGAAGGGAAGGGAAAATATATGGGCATCACAAGCAGCATATTGCAAGGCAGAAACTGAGAAAGGACCAAGTAAATAGTCCCCTATGGATTGGCTGAGTCACTTTATGCAGTGCTTACTCTTGGGTGGCTTCTATACTCTTAAGTCCTTGCATATACTCCCTTCCCTGTCCTTTCAGTCCTAAGGTAGTAAAAGAGCCCTTCTATTGTTAGCTCCCTAATATTAAACTCTCCATTGTTTTATTTTTCCCTTAACCTGTCCTGACCCCTTTAAAAAGTATGTTTATAAAACTTTCCTCAATTACTCTGAGTATTCCATTTATTTCCTTCAGGGAACATAGGTATAGACTCTAGGCCATAAAAGTTACTAAAAACACACATTTTTTGTGGTTGATATAAACCTTTATGGTTATTTAAGTTTGATTTTTCTGATTAAAATAGTCAAAATAATTTTTTTTTGAAATTGTGTCTTCTCTAGGAATAGAAAAACATATTGCCCCATGAAAGATTTGTTGAAAGAGATTTTCAAATAATTGGTATTTTGCAACATTTCTTTTGGGTAAAGTGCAATCTGCCTACACAGTTTAGTTGAAAATTTTCAAAATATTTCAAGGGATGGAGTTCAGTTACATATAATGGAACATGAATGTGCTGTAAAAGAAAGGGTGGGTAGAGAAGATCATGAGCCAAGCTCATGCTTTTGAATATGGTATCATTAAAAATTCAAACTGAAGCATTTTACTAATTTTATTTAACCTTTTTAGCCACTGCAATTTTGTGTGTGGCAAGGGAGCTTTCTCGTGGCAGAGAAGAGAAGAGCTAGTTCACAGTTAATTTTACAAATTGCTTTGAAAAGATCATTTATGTCTTCATACCCTTTAAATCTATATTCAGAAAAATAATATAACTGTCAGTCAATTTTTTTTTTAAATTTCAACCACAGCATGTTGATTTGAACTGTATGTACATGATTTCTCTGTGTCTTAGCATTTCTTTCAATTCTTGTCCAATCCAATTTTTACATACATACCAAGTTTCCCATAAAAACTCTGAATGGTTCTTTGCCAGTGACTGTCTTATTGATAAATTATAGCTATAGATCCTCTCCAGGCTATGTTATTGTAGAAAATTCCTGTGCTTTAGGGCATTGTTACCAAAGCTTGAAGATACATTCAGAATAACAATCTGTAGTTATAGGGGGAAAAGAAAAGAAAAGAAAAGAAAAGAAAAGAAAAGAAAAGAAAAGAAAGAAAAGAGAAAAGAAAAAGAAAAGAAGGAAGAAGAAAAGAAAAAGAGAAAGAAAGAGAGAAAGAAAGAAAGAAAAAAGAAGAAAAGAAAAGAAAAGAAAAGAAAAAAGAAAGAAAGAAAGAAAGAAAGGGAAAGAAAGAAAGAGAGAGAGAGAGGGAGGAAGGAGGAAGGAAGGAAGGAAGGAAGAGAGAAAGAAAGAAAGAAAGAAAGAAAGAAAGAAAGAAAGAAAGAAAGAAAGGAGAGAGAAAGGAAAAGAGAGAAGAAAAGAAGCAGCATTTTAAATCCAGGCTTATACACTGAATACAGGGCTAAGCTTTCTAGGAAAACAGCCATTGGATGGAATTTTTTTTACAGAATGACAAAATCAACATTCAATAGTGAATCGAGGAACACAACTGAACACATAACCAACCTGGACTCTACCACATGATGTGGATATAAAGGGAGAAAAAAAGGGGGGTCAGGGTCTATAGCTCAACCTGGACTAGCAAGACATTCACTTCTTTATGGATTAGGAGAATTCATGTTAATATTAGTAACCATGCTAATTCTACATATAGAATCACTGATAACTCAGGGTGAGCATGTAAACGCTGTGACAGAGAAATCACTGCCTTTATATAAAATCATTTCATAATCATTCTTACTTATATTCACTTATGTTCTAAGCCCAAATGCCTCCTCTGTGGTCTTCAATTCAATCTGTTGTGACATACATACATTGAATCAAGCAATAAAGGACCTCACATTTTCCTAACACACTGTATCTCGTTTAGCCCAAATGTCTTCAGTGAGAGTACAGATCAACCCAGTTGGTGAATTAAATATCTGTGGAAAATATTAGTTCTGTTCACCAAATTTTCCTGATTCTTTCCCTTCCTGATTATTGCACTTCCTCACCCTACTTTGACCAATAAAGTGAGAGTGGAAATGAAGTGTCATTCCTTGGTATAAGCTCTCCATCATGTTTTTCTTGCTTACTTGAGTGAAGACACAATAGAGAATACCACAGCTCATCTACAATAAGAATGAAGAATGAGCACAAAATACACCTTTGAAGTATTCAGATACTGTAGATTCTGAAGGGTCTAAGATTTTACTCTGCTTATAAGCTAGCAAATAGCCTGCTACACTTTCATGTACATATACTGACAGAAGAACACAAGACCCCTGCTCCAGAAAGCCAGACCATTCATTACTCTCAGCAAAATCAGCAGCCACAACAATTCCCTCAATTCCTACAAGGCAGAGGGATGAGAAGCAGTTGCTTACCTGTGTGTGCTGGGAGTTGTACTACAGGAAACACAAAATGGGCAGATTCTTTTTATATGGGACAGCTGGATAGCTGCCTATCACTTCCTCTAGAGAAAGAGATCTTATTCATTAAGCAATTCCCTCTCAGGGGAAAAGGGGAGAGAGTCTCTACTAGAGTACAAGCAAATGTGTTAGGAGAGAGAAGAGCTTTCATCTCCAAATCTCTCCAGAAGGATATACTATTCTAGCTTCTAAGGCATGTTTGCTTATCAGCTACGTTCTTAGCTCTGAAGGCTGGAACTGCATGTTCATGGAGAAATCGCTGGAACAATACCTTCCAATAGTACTGTGATTTAGGGGTCATTTTGTCTAATTTATTTTTACCTACTTATTATCAAAATGTTTACATAGCCCACACTTAAAAATTATTTTTTCAAGAAAGCAAAACTCTATGACATACCCTAAAGATGTTTCTTATCTTAATTTTAATATCTAACAAACAATTTATTAAGCACATATGGGAGCACTCACCTTGGTACATAAAATAAGGTGATTCAGAGGTAGGCGATTAGGTGCTTAGTTTTTCCACACACATGTACACATCCCCCCAAAATGAAGCAATTCTACAACTAGCAGAGGTATTCAAAGGAGTCTTAAAGTCTCGCTAGTCATTTGTATACTGGTAATGGATGAATTTGATCAAAATGTGAAAGAAAAATAAAAGGAGCTAAGAAAACTGTCCTTATAAAATAGTTTAGACTTTTTTACCATTAGATAACTGGATAAGCAGCAGCCAGAGGTAGACTGAATTGTGGAGAAATCTGAAACAGGAAATAACCCTTTGGATAAATATAAGATCCCCTAAATTTATTTGAACACAAGACCTTTTTTCTCACAGAGCACATATTAAGATCCTATGGAAATACTGCTCAGGTAAAAGAAATTGCAAAGCACTAATTAGCATAACCAGATAAAATAACCATTAAGATAAAATTCTATTTGGAAATGTGAAGAGAAAGAACACATTTTCAGGAAAAAAAATCCTCAGGATTCAAGATGAACCATACACAGCGAGATGAAGCTCATTACCACTCTGACCACATGGTTTCCTCTATCAAGTATCTGTTCCCCCTCTAATCTCTCTTTCACTTCTAAGATGTATACCATCACCAGAGCATTATGATTTCAAATCTGAAGATCTATGTTAAATTCATGGTCAAATATACCAGATATAGACATTTTAAATACTTCCCTGTGTTAGTTATGACTGCCTTGCACTCAGATTTCATGCCCATCTCCTTCAAGTATGTCTTCCTGAATCATAAGTTCTAAAAGCTAAGAACTGCATTTCCCAGAATACTCTGCAATGAGGATTCTGGATGTCCACCAATTTCACCAATTATATGTATTCATGTAAGATTAGTGAGACAACTGTGGTTTTCCTGATCCAAGGATGACAAGGACAAGATCTAGATAAACTGCCTTTCAACTTCACAAGAAGTGAATGAGTGAACATCAGAATGTTGAAGACTGGCCACAGAACCCACAAGTTATAAACTGAGCAGTAGGACATTATTGAAAAAACAACAACAACATACATTATACCAAAGTCACAGGGAGATGGTCTCCAATGAATCCTGAACAATAACCTCTTCTATTCTTCCATGTTAAAATAACTGCTTCCTTCTTCTTTACTCCTACAGGTATATAATTTGCACATAAGCCATTCACGTCTGACTCCCACTATACATTGTAAAATATTTGGGGCAATATAGGATACTTTAGGGTAGAAGATTATTGATTGATTTATGCTAAGCAAAGCAGTGCTGCCAATATCACTAAACACATAGGCCAAAAGAGCAGATATGAATTCCAAAGGAATTCACTCTCTCTGTTACCAAGAGAGTGAATGGATACAGGGTGGTCAAAAAAAGCAAAAGCTCACTACACTATGTTGCAACTGAAGATTTTCACAGAATTGTACTATCTAATTTTCCTTTTGGCTTGTAATTTTTCCAAAAAAAAAAAAAAACTGTTTACTGCAACTCTGCATGTATTAAGAAATGGTAGAGATGTCACTGAGACATCAGAACTGAGAAGCAGAACTGGTAAAGAACAGAATCAGGTCAAAATGTGAAAAAGAGATAACCATATAAGATAGTTGGTACTGATAGTAGAATTGAGACATAACAATGAACTGTGTTGGACGTATTGCTAGTATTTTAATATATATCATACTGCATAATTTAAATCTCTGAGAAAAATGGACATGTGCAGACCCTTCAGGCTTCTTCTTATAAGACTGATGTCTTAGTTCATCTGAACCACTATAAGAGAGTATCAGGCTTATAAACAACTGAAATTTATTTCTCACAGTTCTGGAGGCTGGAAAGTCCAAGATCAAGGTGCCAGCAGATTTGGTGTCTGGTGAGGGCCTGCTTTCTGGTTCATAGACGGGCGTCTTCTTGCTGTGTCCTCACATGGCAGAGGAGGCAAGGGAGCTCTCCTGGGACTCTTTTTTAAAAGCACTAGCCCTATTCAGAGCACTCCACCCTCATGACTTAATCGACTCCTAAAAGTCCCACCTCCAAGTATCACCACATTGGGGGTTAGGATTTCAACATACAAATTTTGTGAGGAAACAAACATTCAGTCGATAAGAGTTGTCTTCTGTTGATTCCCATGCATTGCCAACTCTAATGACTGACATAAGTTCCAACTATGGGTTTAACCAGTAGAGCATTCAAACTGAATCTCATCTATTCTCAAAAAAAGAAAAAAATCAGAACAGCTTAACCTGAAAAAGAATTCTTAAGAAGCCGTTTCCCATGAAAATCAAAAGGGCAAAGTATTCATTGGTCTAGTTCATCCGTATAAGATAAAGTTCATGGTCTCTGTGGGCTGAGCATAAGAGCTGACAACATGATATAAAAGTCTCCGGCCTCTTTATGTGTAATGCTTATCTAACAGCTGATAAAGTGTACTGAGAATGGCAGCCCAAGAGAACAAGACTTATCTCACCCTTTCTGAGAATCATGGCATAGTCTCAATGCCATTATCACATTTATCATCCAGACACATAATACCACTCATAATTTTGAGAGAAATTTAAAAAGAAAGTGAGAATACTCTCTTCCTAATCCACCTGGTTGGTCAATAATCAATTCTCAAAAATATAAACTGAATGAAGAATTTTTTTTTAAGATTTTATTTATTTATTTGACAGAGAGAGAGAGAGAGAGAGAGAGAGAGAGAATGCACATGCACAAGCAGGGGGAGCAGCAGGCAGAGGGAGAGGGAGAAGCAGGCTCCCTGCTGAGTAAGGAGACCAATGCAGGGCTTGATCCCCATGACCTGAGCTGAAGGCAGCCACTTAACTGACTAGCCACCCAGGCACCCGGTGATAGGAAGAATTTGAAGCATTTTTCATTGTAGTCATTCTTAGGATAAAGAGTAGTTCTGAATTTGACAGTGACTTGCAGTATATAGTTTGAGAACATCTTTTTCTTAAGAGGCTTAGTAGTATTCTTTGTACCTACACTTCTATGTGACTGGACAAAGAAGAAATTAAGGTTCCTTAAGAGACCTTTTCTTTTCAGGTTAACCAAAGAATTTATTTTGTCATTGTAGTGTTGCTTTTCTTTCTTATTGCTTTGTTTCTTCACAACTAACTACAAAGTTTAGTAGTTTCTCTTAGATAAAATTAAATCTGTCATTCTGTAGGCATTTGTATTTTGGGAGGATAAAAACAAACATTCACAGAATTCTATTAAATTGCGTCCCAACTACTATATTAGGAACCAACTAGATGCTGCTTCTTTTTACAAAGTTTTGTTTTCAAGAAATCTGTCATACAAGGGGCATTTGAATTCAGATGTCTAATTCAGAAAACTATTCTTCCAAATCCCATAACACTTTGTACATATTGTTATCTTAACACTGATCACATGAATTATAATAACATGATAAGAAAGAAGTGGGTCTTCCCCATTCCTAACCCTAGACACTATGATCCTAGAGGGCAAAATTTGTGTCTGATTCATCGTTATATCCCTAATGTCTATTCCACTGCTTAGCACATAATAAATCCTTCAATACTTGTAAAACGAAGAAATGAACACATCTATTTTTTTCTTCCATCTACATATTCATCAAGTGTCTACTACTCACATAGGAATTTGATGAAAACTGAAATATCCCCTGATGACATAATTTTAAATGTCCAAATTTTATTTATCTTACATAATTTTATTTAATTTCTTGTTTATTCCATACAATATATGGAATAAATTCTTAAAATTAGAATCACTGGGTCAAAAGTACATTAGTACTTTTTGATAGAGGCTGCTTACTTGCCTTTGTGCCAATTCACCTTTCTGTCAGCAATGAATGACAGCTGACAGTTTTAAGCATTGTTGCCAACAGAGTGAGTTATCAAAATTTTGAAATTTTGCTAATCTTATAGGTAAAAATGGTATCCCAGTGTAGTTTTAATTTATATTTCTCTTTTAATGAATGAGATTTTGGCATCTCTTCATATACTGAAATATCTTTTCCTTATTGTTTGAGTGTTTGTCCATTGTCCCATTTTGTTACAAGGTGGCTGGTATTTTGCGGGTCATCTTTTTATAGCAGATAGAGAATCCCTGCTAATTGATGTCTCTGACAATGTGCTATAAACATTTTCCCATCTTGTAATTTTACATTTTATTTTGTCTATGTCGTTTGCATGTGGTAGTTTATTTTTATTTTTTTTATCTATATGGCAAAACCAACTGGTTCTCAGAAGTTTAAAAATAGTGTTCAAAGGTTATTGAATTACATTGTACTGGAGCATTTATAGCAAATATGCTTGAATTCAGTGGTATATAGTACTCCTGTTAGCTGTGAAATTTTACCTAAGAAGGTATTTTGCTAAATAATAAATCATAAGTACTGTGGACATTTTAATGAAATGGTATTTAAAACAGTGTAAAAAAGTATTATTAAATAAATGGAAAATCTTAGCATGAAAATTTAAGATGAAAACTTGAATTAAACTTTTTTTTTTTTTAAGATTTTATTTATTTATTTGACAGAGAGAGAAAGCCAGTGAGAGAGGGAACACAAGCAGGGGGAGTGGGAGAGGAAGACGCAGGCTCCCAGCGGAGGAACCCGATGTGGGGCTCGATCCCAGAACGCCGGGATCACGCCCTGAGCCGAAGGCAGACGCTTAACGACCGAGCCACCCAGGCGCCCCTGAATTAAACATTTTAATCTTTTAATAGTCAATTGTTCAAAACTCAGAAAGAATAAATACAATCATAATTTTAAACCACAACTCCACCAAACTTGAGCACCTTATTGATTTTATTTTTCTACTTATTACAAATCCAATATAGATTTTGCAATTATTCCAAAATCAAACCAAAGATTTGCCTGTTACTGCCACTGTTACATTTATAGAAACAAGAGCATGCTCCTTAGGCCTTTTAAGTTTTTATAACCACAGATTCACTTAGTCCTCCACGAAAAAGTATATTCTTTTTTAGGATGCCTATGAACTGGAACAGAAACCAAGGATAGTCTAGCGATCTTTCCTTCCAGTAGTGTCTTATGAAATACCTCTGGTTATTTTTCTACTATGTCCACATCCTCTTTGTGTTCCAGTCACCAAATTCACCAAATTTTGTTAAATTATTTCCTTCCCTCTCCTGGGCAGAGCACTTGGCCAAATTCAAGATACCAATGGGGTACCATGCATACAATGCCCCCTGGTGGTCAAACTAGGGCTTCTTTCAACAGGTGAAGAAAATGATGGAAAGAAATGACAGGGGCAAGGCTGATCAAGCATACTCTTTACAAGTATCCCAATTGATATTCACATAAAGCATGGAACTACTTCTTCAATCGGTCAGAAAAATCCAGTTTATATTTCTGCATATTCTCCAAAACGTTCTTATCATTTAAGGGTGGATTATTAAAAAAAAAGGTGGAGAGAAAATCATTAAGAGACACAGATTTTAAAAAAAATTAATTATATACTTGCTGCCATATCAGATCATTATATTAACTGGGACTAGAGACAAAAGAAAATAAAGGACAGTAAGTTAAAAATAAGTGGGTTGATTGAGGGAATAGTACTTTCTCCTTGTTAAAGGAATAGCTTCCTGTTTCAGTTCTGGTTGTAGGTATTTGTTTAGCTCTGGCAGTTATGAAGAAGCACAGTCTCATCAATGAATGTTGCCATGTGTAATTTACTGCATTATGCTATCTTGAGACACTCTGTAGCTGTTCATACTGGTCTTATTGCTCTATCTCACACACATAAATACACACAACATCTGGAAGAATCACTTTATCATGTAACAATAGAAGATACAGTATTACATGGAATTACTATCACATCACTCTTCCTGCAACATCTTAGCATAATGGAGTCAGTTAAGGCCCAGATTTTTTAGCTTTGACTATGCACTCACACACAAAAGTAGATTTAGTAAAGCAGAGGAGATTCGGTTCAAAATATCCTCATTAACATCACTAAAGGTTTCATGCCTAAATTTTTAAGTATTATATTTCAAATGGAACCTGCTGTTGTTTACTTTCCAATCTTTTTTTCTGGCCCATTTATTCTTTATATACAGAACTATACTTAAAAAGGCTGAATGGAATCTCCCTTGGAAATACAGCAGGTGGTATGATTAATATAGAACCATGTGGTAAACATGCTTCCATATTTAGAAAAGAAACTCTATCTTCTGAATTCATAAAAATATTTTAGTTTCTTCTAGGATTAAGTAGAAATTTATTTTTAATAATTATTCTTCAAATATTGAGGCATTATTTTCAGAACACATAAGAGATTATTGAGTTTTATGTATTTGAGATTGTGTATAGTTGAAACCTTATTATCAACATTCACCATTAAATTTGTATGTTAGGTTCTACTGGAGGAAAAGTTGAAAAGAAATAAAATCAAACCAGCTCAAGATTAGCAGTATAAACCTCTAAACAATCTCCAAAATTATTTTCAGAAACCAGTCTAGGGAGGTTAACAAAAGACTATAGTTTCCTCAATGAAGTATCGGGTAGAGATACTGAGGAAATGTTCCAATAAATTTTAAGTGAGTCCTATGTATGTATTCCTACCCAAGGCAAATATCAATTAAGTATGTTTTAAATGCAAATTGACTTTTCTTTTAGTAGAAAAGGTTAAAGGTTTTAAGAAATACCTCTCTACCTTCTATTTTATTAGAAAGGATGATGAGTTCCTAAGGCACTTGGAAAAACAACCCAAGCTGGAGATTTTTAAATGACCAAAAGAAAATTAAAAACAACATAACAAAGCTTATGACATAAAATGAAGAAGTACACAGCGCCAAGGAAAAGAGAAGCAATACTCACATAATGTATCAGGTAAAGAACTTGCACACAGCCACTGGCTCCAGGAGAAAAGTAACTAGATTCCTCCAATGTGTAGCAGCAATTCCACAAAGAGAATGCTAAAGTTAAAAAAAAAAAAAAAAAAAAAAGTAGCATATTAAATTGGAGCATGTATCCAAGTTGTGGCAGAGTGATTCCCATGACTAATCAAATCCTTTCTGGATAACCATTTGAGTGAATGACACGTTTAAATGAAATACAGAATGAATCTCTCATTAATTTGAATACCTGAATATTCAGGTATAGAAAACAGAAAATGTTAATTCTGTTGGCATGTTACTATCTTCTTTCAGTCTATGTTTTTGAAATATAAATAGGAATACAAGAAATTGATGTAGTTTAACAAAATAGTGTAAGGATTTGCTTTTCTATACAATGCTAGTATAGTAGGTTGAAATGACTTCATAGACTGAACCTATAGTCTCTAATACACTAGAAATTTTTTCATGTGGGCAAAATGCTTTAATACAATGTTTAAATTCAGAAAGACTCTGAAAAAATATTACAAGGAAACAAAGAGAGCCCAGGTTTGGAATTTGGAGGTGGATTATAACAAAGAGATAAGTTGGAAGGAGAGGAAAGAAATAGGCCAATAATTAGGTAAGATGCTCTTACTTTCAAGAAAAAATGACCTATAAGAAAATTCTAAAGAAAGTGTGGCCAGTGAATTAATAGAGTACTCCATCTATTTATAATTATTTGCATTGCCTTATATAAATATCATGCCCATCACACCAATAATTTCCTATTTATGAAGTGTGCAATTGATTTTAGGAATAAAACATCATAAATGGGGGTTTAATTTCTCATCTGTGTTGAAGTAGAATGAAAAAAACAAAGTACTTCTGGTGATGGAGACCTCACAATTTGTTTCTTTTGGGGGAATCAGAAACTAGATATGAACATTAGAGTGGCTAGACTTTACAATACCTGGCAAAAGAATTGGATTTCCTGGAGAAAGTGGACTTAGAAGTTTGAGCCAATTATGTTTTAAGATTCCTCTGATTTTTTGGTCACACAGAATGGCAGTTTCACAATAAGAACATGTGTCTAACTAATTATTTAATTCAGTTGTAAATTTAGTATCTACTGTATGGAAAACGCTGTGCTAGGCACAACTATTGATAAGAAAGTTGTGATCTTTATCCTCACAGGGTTTACAGTCTACTGAGAGAAACAGACTTGGGTCAAAGATGAAATTAAACATACAAATAAAATGTTAAGTTACATAAAAGCAAAGAAGATGGTGCTAGGAAACAAATGTTTTAGGGCCTAAGGAAAGACCTCTTGATGAACTGGACAGTGGAACTGAAATAATTTTCATTCTTTTCTCCTTACAGAACCAATAGTGCCTCCCCTCCGCCCCATTCTCACTTTCAGAAGAAGAACCTGCCAACATTTTTATTGAGAAAACAGAATTACTCAGAGAAATTCAATAAATTCTGCTTCACTTCACCATATCTACAAATATGTATCTATAGCTATATGTATAGGTATATATAGATAGATCCTTGCCTTCTCCAGTTATTAGAAAAGAACTATTTATTCTTCTTTCGAAGGCCAAATCTATAACTTGTGAACTAGATTCTATTCTTTCTTGACCAATCAAGAACATCACATAAGCAATATTGTTTTTTTTCCAGTAAATCTTAACTTTTTCTTGTATTATTCCCATCATAATATTCACATGCTGTTTATTTTGCTGCTTTGTTTCTACCAGAATAGTGGAAGCACCATACAAAACTACTCAACTGTTTTTATTTTGCTTTTTGTTATGAACACATTCTACCAATTATCTCTACTTTCAGTTTACTGAACAGGAAAAGGAATGTGGGTTGTCCTGTTTTGCCCTTTCTATCTATGTCATCATCACTTTTACCACAAGTGTTGCCTAATATAGGGAAGTACACAAGTAAGAAAGGATATACTAAGCCTTCTGGGTTATTTTTGTTTCTTAGAACACCGTATCACTGCCTCCACATTCAAAGCAAATTCTAGTTGGAAAGGAAAGCATGGCCTCCTAGGGCATACAACTCCAGCGGATGCATTATCTGTAGGAATTCAGCAAGACTTAGAGTGAGTACAAGGTTAGTGTATTATGGAAGCCCATGACTCTGAGTTTTGGGTCTAATGGAATTCTGTGTTTGTTGGGAATCTTACCAGCTATAAATGAACAGAGTGGAAAGGAATGACAAGAGGCATGCATACTGTACGTATCTCCTCTGCTCAAGCACAGGATCCATTGTTATATCAGACTTAACAAAACACAACTTGAAAAATAAAATTATTAAGAGTTTCAAAACAGCAAAAACAAAGTATTGCACCACGAATACGGTCCTTCTGAGCTTGTGGCCCTGTGCAACTGCACATGTCACATACCCATGATACTAACTCAGATGACCACTACATCCAATCCATCAACAACTTTTGTTGGTTCTACCTTCAAAATATATAAAGAATCTGACTCCTTTTCACCACCTCCATTGAGACCAAACCATCTTTTACCTGAATTATCTGTTTATCTGACTAACTGGACTCCATTATTACAGTCCTATCCCTTTACATCTTCTCTTTATTATATTGTATTCTCAACACAAGTGTGAGAGTGATCTTTAAAAAATTAAAACTGATCATGTCATCCTTCCACTCAAAAGTTTTTAATGGCTTGCCATCTCACTCAGAGTAAAATCTAATCTTTACAGTAGCCTAGAAGACTCTATATGATCTGCCCTCCCCCTCATTTTCTCTATGACTGCATCTCTTCTACTGTTCCTGCCTTCCAATTATGCTCAGCTCCTGTGACTCTGCTTTCTTTCCTGTTCTTTGAGCATGCTAAGCATGCTCAGAGCCTCTGCCCCTGCTGTTCACACTGATACTCTTTTCTCAAAATATCTTCATAACTCACCTACACAACTTCTTTAAACCTTTGCTCAAAAGTCACCTTCTCAGTGCGGCTTCCTCTAACCTATTTAAAATTGTAACAACCCCCACTATCACACTTCATTTACCTTCTTCATGTATTTCTAAAATATTTACTGCCTTCTAACATCCAATATAATTTACATTTTCTTATTATTACAATAATATAAACACCACATACAATTTTTATCTATTCGGCTAACTGTTATATCTTTATCCCTAAGGATGTTGCTGGATATATTAGATATTCTGCATACTTACTGAATTCTATCAAGGAATATACTTTTTAGTGCTTTGAGAAAACATAATTATAATGTGTGTGTGTGTGTGTGTGTGTGTGTGTGTGTGTGTGTGAGAGAGAGATAGGACCTGTAAATACCTGCTTGAATATGGGAGTTTAAAACTCAGAGTATATTTAGAGAGCACATAAAAATTGTGTAAGTCAAGAACAACTGCTCCAAACAACATAGACCACAGAATTCTTTCTCATTGGATCTAGTCATATTCCTTCTAAAATAAAGCTCATTAAAACTCACAAGCAAAATCTATCATTCAGGACAGAGTTTCTACTTTCAAAACAGTATAAAGGTGGTCCTAATGATGTATTTCATCTGTGTATATGTATTTACACTTATCAAATTTTTAAACATTTAACCTTATAGCATGTACCATCTATTTTATGTGCAAATTTCAACTCCTCCAAAATGATAAAGAAAGCAGATTAGTAGATATTATTTAAAATTAATTCCAGGTTATTACATTTGTCAATTGGAAGTATACTTATTTGATATGAAAAATATTCATGAGAAGGTTTCAAAATTGTATGTGCAATATAATGCTGTTTGAAAATATATGTAAATTTTCTCCATGCATAAATCTTTATCTAATATGTCTACAATGGCAAACACTATTTATAAATGGTAGATGTTATTGAAGAATAGAATTATTATGTGTTTCTCATTTATCTTCTTGATAAAATGCAAATTCAGTTTTCAATAAACTTTATTCTATTGTGTGAGCAATTAGGTTTGGGGGCCAACAAGCCATTTTTTTTTTTAATTTTTATTTTTTTGTGGAGAAAAATTTTCTTGAAAAACAAAAAGCTCAGGATACTTAGTTTGATTTTTTTTGTCTGAAACACTTCAAAATTCTAAAAATAATAATATTAACAATTAGCATTCAAATTTAGTGCTATTATGAAAGATACTGTTTAAAAGAATCAAGAGAGGATTCTAGGAAAATGTTGGGTACATCAATGACATAATTTTTTAATCTCATTTCATCACATGAAAGCACACAATATAATGAGACAGCAAACCTGAAAATGAGCAACATTTGCAGCAAAACTTGGTAAAAAGGGTTCCTCCATAAGCCCCCAAATACGTGTGTAAAAACAACAACCAAAAAGCCTACATGGTATCAATACTTACCCAGAATGAAGGGGAGGAAATTAAAGGGTTATCTGATAAACTGGAGAATATGAATGAGAACCCCAAAGAGCCAAGAGGAAATCACTGGAGGACAAAAAAGGCCAATGTGAGAGCAGCAGCTGCAAAGGGAGAAGTGTCTCCCTAACAAAACTGGACATTAATGGAGAGCACCATAGAAGGTCCAAAGCAACTGAACCCGAACAGTCTGAGCTTTGTAAACTCTTGAAACTTCCACAAATTTATAAAAATTAACCTGAAACACATCTCATTCTAAAAAGCCAGGAAAACCAATTTTACATTAATAAGAGCAGAAAAATATATTGAAGTCAAATCCTTTTCAAAGTCACTAGGAGAAAAAAAAAGGTAAAAGCACACAATAACACTCCTACAATGAAAGCACTTGAGAAAAGCACACCCAGAAAACAAATGAAAAATATATTATTTCAAAATATGCTGAAAGAATAAGAATAAAACACATTTTATAAAAACATAAGTCATAAATAGAAAATCTCAGAAATAAGATGGAGAACTCAAGAAGGAATTAGATTTTTAAAAACTGGAAAAGAATAAATCAGAAGAAACATAAGAATCAATAACCAACACAGCTAATACTTTAAGAGAAATATTAGATAAAAATGAGGAAGCATTTTCAAACTCAAATGAAATACTGAGTCCCTTCTTGTTGCCTTTTGCATTCCTTTTGCCCTCTCCCTTTCCCTGCTGAACAAATTTGGATATAGAATTGGAATTGGAGTTATCTGTATGAATTCATCTTTTTCCATATATAGGGGTAGATGTGGAAATAAATATAAATGTACTGTAGCAATAAATATATGATCAAATTGTATCTCTCATCTTTGTCCATTGTGGAGGCCTGTGGATAATTAACACCCAATGATAACAGCCCCCCTAATGTCCATATCTTGCTTTCTAAAAATTCTTCTTTGCTATAAATGTCAGTACTGTAAAACTGTCAAAAACCACTGAAATTGACTTTAAGTAGTTCCCTGTTGCCAAATCTTGGAAAATTTGAGAAGTAAAATAAATGATGATAGGAATGAATTGCAATCCACTAAATGAAATAGAAATCCATGAATCATATTAATATAAAGAAATAAAGGAAAATACAAATGAGAAAACTCTAAGCTAGAATGACAATGAATAAATGCAGAATGGAATGGAATGAGAAAATCACCATTTGTTAACCATCAAAGTAATAATGAATTCAGGCAAAAATCCTTAATAGATAATAAAATGCATGGTGAATGTTGATGAGGAAAGGATATTTACAAAGTACCCTCTCATGAAATACTTACTAAATTAAATGGGAAAAGCAGTTATTTTTAATGGAGAAACCTGGTAGATAATACTTCAATAAAGTGATAAAAGTTAGCATTCCTAGTAATGAGACAAACTGAATAGGATACATGGAGATAAGAGCATTGTTTCTACAATATTCTTAACAAAAATTCATAAACCGAATCTATGTATAAAAAAGAACAGAGCACCCAAATTGAGAGACACTACAAAATAACGAACCTATACTCTTCAAAACTGTTAAGATGATGAAAGTCAAAGAATGACTGAGAAGCCTTTGCCCACTGAAGGAGACCAAGGAGACACGACAAATAAAATACATTGTTGGGATGTTGGCAGATAATTTTCTGTGAGTCTTTCACATTGTGGCAGATCTTGTGAACACAAGTATTGCTGGAATTTGTTTTGTGTTCTTTTCAAAAATGTTTGTATAACAAACAGCCCTGGGAGAAAGAGATGGTACTTTTCTGTGAAGCAGATAGCAGATTTGTTTGCTAACTGCAATAACTAATTAAAAGGATAATGTCTCTCTCCAGGGCAAAAGTGAGGGAGGAAAGCTTTCAGCCCATTACAAAAATATGAAGGTTTCTTAGGCTCAAAGTTTTTCATCTGTGGTACAATCCTACCACATCAGCAGCAACTTCCTAAACCATACCATATCATCTCCATGGGAACTGGGGGGCAAGAGAATTTGACACAAATCTGAGGCTCATTCTGCTTGCTGTACTGAATAAAAGTCTTTTGTCTCCAACCCAAGGTTCACATGCATATGGTTAGTATCCACAAAGCTGCAAGAACTTAATTTGTTAGTTTACAAATCTGGCAAAATCTGAGAAAGTCTTGACAGGGATAGTTGGCAAAGCTTGAATGTGCCTAAGGATTAGATGGTAATAATGTATCTATGTTAAATTCCTGATTTTGATAGTTTATTGTGATTGTGTTGTACAAAGTCCTTTGTATAGGAAATACATGGTAAATTATATGGTGATGGTGGGAACCATAAAAAACATTTATCCAAAGTTTCAGGAAAAAGAAATAATGTTTCGGTATTGTGCTTCTAAATCTTCCATAAGTTTGAAATTATTTCCAAAATTTAAAAATATATTAAAAATGTAAGTAACAGGGGCGCCTGGGTGGCGCAGTCGTTGGGCGTCTGCCTTCGGCTCAGGGCATGATCCCGGAGTTCCGGGATCGAGCCCCACGTCAGGCTCCTCTCCTGGGAGCCTGCTTCTTCCTCTCCCACTCCCCCTGCTTGTGTTCCCTCTCTCGCTGGCTGTCTCTCTCTGTCAAATAAATAAATAAAATCTTTTAAAAAAAATGTAAGTAACAAATGATAAAATGGATCCAAAAGAAAGGCAGAAATATTAAGAGAGGCAAATAAGATCAAATATGCTAATTTTTTTAATTCAAGAAAAAACAGTAAGAGGGTAGAATACAAAAGTTACACATAGAATAACCTTCATGAAAGAAAAATACATATATATTAAAATTATATACTTTAAACATAATAAAAATGACATTATTATACCTGCAAATATTGAATTCGAATGACCAACACCAAAGAATGTTCTCATAAATATATTGGATTTTTTAAAAAAGAAAAATTATTTGGGTATTTGGGAAAATATAGTAAAAGATTTAAAAGAGAAAGAAAATTATATTATCATCAGTTTTTTTTTTCTGACTTTATAATAATACTGTTTCTGTCATTCTTCATACTTTCCACAGACAAGTTTGCATACAATACGAAAATAAATAAAAATATTTGATATATTCAAGGAAAGGAAATACGAGGCAAGCGTGCTTTGTGTTTAATGTAGGATAAGCAAATTATAGAATATTCTAATTCTTCCTCTGTTATTGACAACCAGGCTTCTTTGTGTGGTGAAATAAAGATAAAGACTAAACACAAACTAAACAAATGCGCACGCACACACATTCCCTAATGCTGTCCTCAGCAAAGGACAAAACAGTGATTAGCCCAGTAGCAATGAGTACCCACACTACTCATTTAAAAAATGACTGCCCACTCCAGAGACTACGACTTCTTGGAAAAATGACTGTCTCTAAGTCTGGGGCAAGAAATTCAGATGGGTGTGGAACATCTTATCATAGTAGATATTAAATAAGTTATTGAAACTACTAGGCTTATGATCCCTCCCCCCCCAAAAAAATAGGAACCATGTTTAAGAAATTTCCATTGGCCAACGGCCCTGGATCTGGTTTTGATCAAGCCTCTGGATCCATGTGATATTTTGCAGGGATACAATGCCAGAGAAATATTGAACAATAAGTACACAGTGAATATGCAATTGGCAAAATTCACACTATGGAAAATTCTACAGATCAAAGACTTGACTCATATCCTTCAACAATTATGGGTAAGGAAAATGATTACTGTAAGTCAGGATAGTGGTTACATTTGGTAGGAGGAAAAAGGATTATGATGGTAATGGAACATATACATTATCAACTAGGGAGGCTGACAAAGTTGTATTCTTTGAGTGGTATGTTCTAATATTGTCTGCCTTATAATATTCATGCTATATATATTTTGTGTGTTTGGTTTTCTGTTATTTTGTCATATATTGCAGTAAAAAGGTAAAAAATAAATTAACACTGGGAAAATGAGGTCATAAGAAATAAAAGATACGAATAAATTGTTTTATTAATCATGCACTATCTGAATAACTATAAATGATACCTTATTATCATTTTCATAATATAAAATGTAGACATAATGATTTATATAATATTTCTTAACAGCAACCTGAATTAACATATATATATATATATACAAACAGCAATTAAAATTAGTGTAAGAATCATAAATTCAGAGTAGTGATTCAAAGTTCTAAGTTTGAGGGTACGCAAGTAATGTGGTGACACAGAAATTCACTTGGGTAAAATCTCAATCAATAAGCTAGTTTACTGTCTCATTAAAGAGAGCAAAAAATATTTATAGTTAAATTTGTAAACTGAAAGAAAGAATGCTAGTCATCAGCAAGTTTCAGAAAAAAAAAATGGGAAAGAAATGGATATGGAAAAGAAATACAATGGTCCAGTTCAGTAAGTATGTAATAAACTGATTTTATATATATATATATATATATATAGTTTATTTATTTATATTTTTAAGATGTTATTTGTTTATTTGAGAGAGAGAGAGATTGAGCACAAGCAGGAGGAGGGGTACAGAGAGAGGGAGAAACAGACTCCCCATTGAGCAGGGAGCCCAACCTGGGGCTCCATCCCAGGATCCCAGGATCCCAGGATCATGACGTGAGCTGAAGGCAGACACTTACTGACTGAGCCACCCAGGCGCCTGCTATAGTTTATTAAAAAAAAAAAAGTCTGCAAAATAGCTACAATTCAGAATATTAGTTAAGAATGGTATTAAACTAGAGGAAAATTGATCAAGGAGCAAACTGACAGTGTTAAGTAAAACGACTGACATAGTAATGCAAATGGAGAATTTGGAGCTTTTCTGGGTTCACCACCATCTTAAGTTCTGTACCATGCAATTATACAATTAAGCAAATTAAACAAAAGTATTCCGCATTGAGTTTCTGACATACTTGCTGTTAAATGATTTGTTTTGGTTAGGTTTAGAAAGCAAAGAGAAGCACAGGAAGGTATTCCCCTATTCTTTTCCCAGATTCTTTTCCCGATGAATTTGGGTAGATTTGAAACAAGATACTCTTTATGTACTCATAGTTTTAATTAAACAGGAACCCAATGACCTTTTGGCACTTTAACATGCAGGATTCTACGTATTTGACATATAAATATTACATAGATGTTGACATATAAATATTACAAACAGGAGAGCTAAAGAGAAGAAATCAATGTGATTTAACAAGAGAAAAGCAGTGGCTAAAAAAAAAAAAAAAAAAGAAAAAAAAAAAAAAAAGCGGGGGAAAAAAAAAAAAAAAAAAAAAGCAACACAAAATACAAAGCCAAAGTAAATGTACTCAAAATATACAAAAGATCTTAATATCATCAATATCATATAAATATATATATTAGGCTAAAAGTATTAGGTTTAATAAAAATCGACTTTCAGGGTTAGCTCAATCACATATAAAGAAATTAAGATGTTAAACTGTTAAGGGGACCCCCCAAAATGCCAAATATCTGAATTATTAAAATGACATAAATATGTACTATAAAGAACATCTCAACTGTGAAGACCTTTTACCTTTAAATATAATAAAAGTGAGGACAATAAAAGGAAAATATTTTAGTATATAATTTTATAGTTCTTCCTCATTATATGGTAATGGAATTAATTTAAATGAGAACAGTATAACATCCTATACGTAATCTCTGTTCTATCTTTATGAGTTTGACACCTCAGCTTCTTAGTAGTTTCACTTATTAAAAGATTCCTATAGTACCTTCACTCCCTTAAGAGACCAAAATAGTTGCAACAGAATCTGTGTTTCTGTAAAACATACCATAAAACAATTACATGTTACTTGATTTCTCACTGAAAACCATTCTCACTAAAACTGACTCCTTATGTCAGTTTTAAAATCTATTTTTCTAACCTCATTTGGACTTAGAAAAATATTAAATTATAGTTAAATGTCCCATACTGAATATCTAGGCAGAGTCATAAGGAAGAATAATACTAATTTAATATTATTATACTAAAATACATTTTATCTTTATACTTCAATGCTGTAATATTAATAACAGATTCTATAGCGCTTTATATTTTTTCTTATTTAATCATCTCAACATCCTTATAAAAATAGTACAGTTTTAAAAACAAGGAGAAAAAGTTCATAGAATAAAAATATTTTGTCAGATGAGCATGGATCCATTTCTTCCACATTTGTTTCTCTAATTTATTGTTGCTCAACATACTTGAGATTATTTCTTGAAAATGTTTTCCACCTCCATAATACAAATTTATGGCAAATGAAAATTACTGTATATTTTTTTCTTTTTACTCATAACTATTTACAATTAATCTATTCTTTAGTTTACAAATTTACAAATACAAGTAATTGTATTATAAATTGTTTTGTTCTTTCACTCAATCAAGAGAGCTTTAAAGTCAAAACTGAGCATAAAACAGAGCTTATTGATTTTGATCTTCAAGGGAAGAATTCTGTGGCTAAGTAGAATCATGTAAGGATGTACTGAAGAATAGGTTGTGTATGGTTAAATGATACCACCTCTCCATTATTTCTATAATTTTTCATGATTTATATTGTCTTCTCCAGGCAGTCCCAAGTTGGTGAGAAAAATCAAAGCATAGTTTCAGGCTAACTACTATGTTTCCTCTTAACTCCCTTGTAATTTAACTTCCTTCACTATATTTTAGGAAGGACAAAGTCCAAGAAAGTTGTGTTCAAAGAGAAGACACTGAGGAAACTCAGACATAGTATTTATAATCTTGTGGATTTATTTTCTTTTAATGTTCAAAATAAACATAACTTGGAAAGTTACTGAAAAGTATTTATGGGATAAAGTTTGACATAATTACAGAGACAAAATGAAAGAAAGAAGAAAGAAAGAAAGAAAGAAAGAAAGAAAGAAGAAAGAAAGAAAAAGAAAGAAAGAAAGAAAGAAAGAAAGAAAGAAAGAAAGAAAGAAAAAGAAAGAAAGAAAGAGAAAGAAAATCATTTGAGTTAGAAATGAAAGAATTAGGAGTACATTTTTTTAAAGATTTTTATTTTTATTTATTTGAGAGAGAGAGAGCACGAGCAGCCGGGCGGGGGGGTGGGGGGGGCAGGGGGAGCAGGCAGAGGGAGAGGGAGAAGCAGACTCCCTGCTGAGCAGGGAGCCCAACTTGGGGCTCCATCCCAGGACACTGAGATTATAACCTGAGCTGAAGGCAGATGCTTAACCCACTGAACCACCCAGGCACCTGCAGGTGTTATCTTTTAGATATCACCCTCCCCTGCCCTATGCCTTAATAGGAGCTATTCCCCTGGAATAGGTATTTAGAGTGAGTATAATATGAAATGACCCACCTGCATACATCTGCTAACCACTTTACATCTCTCTGATATTCTCTCCCACTTTACATTAATCCTGATGAATGCTCTTAGTCAAATTGAATTCAAAACAATCCTAACACTGTCCCTCATGCCCATACCTCTCTTATTGCAATGTACCATTTTTTATCATTTATTATGTTTGTTTAGGCATTCACTTATTTCCCTTGTAGACAATAAGAATTGCTTATAAATTGCAATTTTGGGGGAAGGATATTCTATATTGAAATTATTTGGGGTTTTAAAATGCAAATTCCTGGAATTGATTCTAGAACTACAGGAAGACTTGCAATTATCTTCTATGTAATATGCTGAACTTTATTCCTATAAATGCTTAGTGTTACAGAGTCACTGCTCTTTAATTTACCTTTGTCTTTTCCAACTCCTATCAACTCTTGGCTTAATCATTACTAATACATAGCCTCAGCCTTACGTAGTTGCTGATTTAATTCTGAATAAATTTTCAGGATATCAGGATATCCTCAGACTTCATTGTCCTGGGCAAGCTGATATTAATCTTGTAAACCTTGCTCCCTAGGAGGTATTTTCTGATTGCTTTCTATTGTCTATTTATGCCTTACTTAGATCCTGTTTCAAAATAAACCAAATGGAAACACACTTTTTTACTTGACTAATGCTGTGACCTAGAGAATCCTATCGCATAATTTACCCATCAAGGTGAACCATACTGGATCTTGAAGATAGCCTGAATCAAGCCCAAATGTGTCACCTCCCTTTAATTACTCCAGTAAGACTCCTTTTCTTCTAACAATTGGTCAGTCCTATATCTAAGAATCTTCTTCAGTGGCCCAGTTCTAATCAAAGGTATACAACTTTACT
Source organism: Ursus maritimus (assembly GCF_017311325.1). Classification (NCBI taxonomy): domain Eukaryota; kingdom Metazoa; phylum Chordata; class Mammalia; order Carnivora; family Ursidae; genus Ursus; species Ursus maritimus. Next base: position 35,489,896 of record NW_024426552.1, read on the forward strand.
TCTTGCTGTACTCACTAACATTCTATGAGTGCAAGCCTAGCTTGTAAAAGATGAGAGAGGGAAGTCCTATCCTCACTGAAAGGGGGCATTTAAGGCAACATTACCACAAGCCTCAAAACAGTTTGTTCCCTTTTCTTTTCACCTCTCTTCCGCATATGCCTAGACAGGATGAAACAGATGCTCATTAATTCTTAAAATTCCTTTAAACTATATAATATACACTCTCAGATTAGTGAGATTAAAACACATGGTAGTTATATAATTTGTAATGTGTCCAGAATTAATCAATAGATCTAGGGCACTGTTAGCAAGGTAGGCAGTCAGGTCTGAAGGTTTTTTTTACCAAAAGCCTGAAAAGGAAACATTTCTCAAGTTGCCATTGGTTGTCATGATCTGAGCAAACAAATGGTATTGTTGCACAATGTCAATAGCCCACATTCTATGCCTTGTTTTGCTTTTAACAAACTGTGAAAAGACCAACAGCTGTTACTGAGCTAAGAAGAACTAAAGGATTTACAGTAGGTGGTACCACCTGTGCCTTTCTTATTCCACCCTTAAAAATCTGCTACTTTATTTTGGAGCTGGGTGGAGAATATGGCAGTGACTCAATGTCAGGGGGAGTGAGTAGTCAACTGTGGCTCAGTTCTGATAAGAAGGAGTAACATGATCTTTGTAAGTCACAACAATGTGTGTTGATGAATATCTTCTCTTGATTTTGCTTTATCCATTTCAAGAATCTAAGAAAACACCATAAATAAAAAGCAAATCTGAATTCAGCTGACTTAACTGAATGAAAGATTTACAACCCACATAAAATGCAGGATTCTGTATATATGCAATTAATGATCTTAACTATTTAATGCTTCATTTTAGCTTCTTTACCTTAAAGACTAGAGAAATACACTTGCCAAGTTACTGCCTACTTGATCCTGTAGCTGTGGAATTTTAAATTTAAACAGGCACTTGGTGAAATATGTCTTCTATTTCCAAGTGAAGTGTTTAAGAGATTATGGAAAATAGAGAATTAACTCACTTGGGGACAAAAATAGTTTTGAAATTTGGTAGCTTGAGTTACCTAGCACTTATATATGAAGTTTCCCCTAAATGCTAAATTTTAAAATGTTAATAACAGAATAATTTAAGTCCTATAACATAAAGCTTTTGACAAAAGCAAACATATTGAGTGCCTCAACTGAATCGGGAGATCCCTACTTAACCATGAGGTGATATTTCTGTACCTTGCCATTCTAAACTAATCAATGTTATAGAAATCCAACTAGAATTTAGTGTTCATTGAAGAAAGCCATGAGGTGATAATCTCTTGTCATTGTTTTTATAACTTTTCATATTCCCCATAGTTAATATGGAAATTTGCTTAATACTAAGCCTGAGAGGGGCCTGAGCTTCAAGGATCAAAAAAAAAAAAAAAATTCCTTTAGTGATTTTTTATTTATTGATGAAATGGTACATGGCAGGACAGGCAGGGAACTTTGATACAAAGGACACAAGGCAATGACGTAGGGACTTCTGCATCCAGTGATATCAGAATCCATTAAGCATTTCTATTCATTTCTTCACATTGTTCTCAAACCTTGTTCCAATTCTGTTTGTTTTCTGAAGAAAAATTTCCTGAATGAATTTTCTGTCAATATGGTATATTCCAACCCCACCTATTTTTAACAACCTTTCTTGCCTTCTGAAGCAAAGAAGGAAAAAAAATACTCTAGGACAAAATATATATAGCATGGAAACATTTCCCTTTAGATGAATTACTGAAAATTCAGCCAAGGACTGATGGTGGTTTTTAATATCTATTTAGAAAAACATTTGGACTTAGCTGGACATATTAAATATAAGTCTCATTTATAATATTAACAATAGGTTTCATTTATTATCATGAATAGAAAGTCAACTCACAGAATGGCCCAAATATATTCAGTCTGAGTTCTTGTTGTTTTTGTTATTCATCTCACACTTCTCTGTTAGTTTTGGCTTGGTACCTTTTCCAGTATAATAGTATTTATAAATAATATCATATCCAAATAGTTCTTAATTATGCTAGCACATTCTTTATTGATGGGGTGTTTACTCATAATTTTGTGTTTTTCTTTCCAATCCAGTGAGACACATTTTTCCCTATAGAACATGTTGGCAACAGTGCTATCACACACATAAATTTTATACTATGATTTCTACGTTAGATGTTGGTATTACAGCAATGAATTTGTCTAGATAGCTATAAAATCTCTTTCTCTTATCAGTATTTGTCACGTCCAGGGCAGAGTCACTGATATTGGTGGCATAGTGCTTAGATTCAGAGTGCGAAGTTTGGAGATTTTGTGACAAGTGATTGACTGACACGTTGACAGCTGAGACTCATCACTAGGAATAGGGAACATCTCCCTGAAGGCTGCATAGTCAGGGCTGTTCTCCATAAGCCACAACTTACCAAAAATTACCTACTGTGAAGAACAGATCCTTCAAGTGTTTTATTGCTGCCATTGTTTCAAAAAGAACATCAGGCTTTCCTTTACTAGTCTACAATTAATTTTGCTGACTTGGAGAACATACAGCAAGTAGACTGATACATGGACCAGTTGCCATCTGATAGTTCACCTCTGCAAAATGAGAAGGAAGCTGATACCAAGATGCAGACTCATGAAAGATACTCCAGTGAAAAATCAATGGGGAATAAAATAAAAGTAGATAAATGAAGTCTTTAACTAAGGACTTAACAGGAAGTATTTGCTAGATGGAATAAGTTCCAAAAGAAAAAAATATTTTGAAAAGATAAGTCACAAAGTCTGTGCTACAAAAAAGGGTGGAAGATAAAGAGGGCAAAGTAGTTAGGAGTCTCTATTTTACAATTGATGAGGCCACAGATGAGAAATGTTCTGCCCAGAATTATAACAAAATTTAAGTGAATATCTTAGGTTACATCCCAGTCCTCTTGGACTCTTGTCCAAGTTTTTCTTTTTGGCAGACCAGGCTACATCAAATTTTAATAGATGACTGAAAATCAAATATTATTTTAGACAGTGAAATTGCATCAAAGTGCCTAGCCCGCCTATAATGGGAAAAGGATAAGGCCATTAATTATAAAGTGAAACCACTTAGCAACCCCAAAATTTTATTTATGATGCTGAATGTACAGTTGACAATAGTCATCCCTAAGAGCAGAGATCATATGATTTCGTCTAGAAACAAGAAAGTAGATGTCCTTACTATACCTACTTACCACAGAATGTACCCACTTGATAACCTTCTTTGTCCTTATTTGCTTTTTAACAGTTCATTCAATAAATTTGTATTAGGTACAAATTATGCTCAAGGTATCCTTGAATATTATGAAAGTGCAAACATGGTCACAGGTGACATCACCTGCTCCTGCATTAAGATGCCAAATCTTTTTTTTCTCTCCTTGAATCTGGGTGGCCTTCTGACTTGCTCCAATAGATTCAGAAATGCTCTACCCAGATTTCCCTACAAAGGAAGACTTACTGTCTAGCTATGAGGTATAGTCATTAGAGAGCCTACAGTGGTGATATTGCCTCAGTTAGAGAAAGCCACTGTCACTTAAAGTCATTCTTTTTCCTGATTTCAGTGCCTGGGAAAGACAGGAGAATGAGAGTCCAGTCTCTGTGGCCCAATGCAGGACACTCTGACAGACAAGCCTTACTCAAGCTTACCATATTGGCTGAAACTGTTCAACCTGTATGCAGATGAACTTCTTCCTCGGCCTAATCCTATTTCCTCTCTTTTGTCTTTATAGATGTTAGTCCATAATAAATAACTTACACCCCAAATACCATCATGGTATCTGTTTCTGGAAAGTATAACGTATGATATTTGTTTTGGCCAATAAAACGTGCCATGAAGAACATTGTACCAGCTCTAAGACAAGACTTCAAAAAACCTTGCAGATTTTCACTCTAGGAACCCTACCAAGGCACTCTATAAACATGTCACGAGAGGCCAGTAAAGCAGAAATGAACCACTCCAAAGCAACAAGAACCCAATAAACCCAGGAGCTGACTGTAAGCACATGAATAAACACTTCCTAGACTAGAAGAACAGCCTCGCTGAGCCCAGCCCAAATTGTTAAATAGCAGAATCAGGAGCTTAATAATAATTGTTATTTTAAACCATTAAATCCTTGGGATAATTTTTCATATAGCCAAAGCTATCTGATTATACAAGCATATTAACATTTCTAAAAATACAAATTTGAGTTTTTGATATTTTTATTATTTTTTATAAAAAAGACCCTATAATAATGAACATATAGTTATCATTTAGGATAAAGTTATTTTCAACTGGATTCACACAGCTCTGTGATTATCTCTGGGAATGCCTGGGAATCTGGCACTGTCTCTTGGCAAAGATAAAGGCATTGGGCTAATTAATAATTTACCCTGTTGTATTGCATATCTGAAACTCCCTTGTGGCACTTAGACCCAGTTGGTTTACTGATAGCTTACACCTGGAGTAACCAGTTAGCCTGACTTAACTATGTAAACAGAGGGTTATGAAGACACCACTGGAAACGTTCAAGTTGCTCTCCCCAAATCAATATTATTTTACAAATTTTGGCAATTCAATCTAGAAACAAAACAAATCCTTGTGTTCATAGCAAGGACTTAAGGGAGATGCTTCTGGAAGTTTTGGGGCCCCTAAGTCTTGTCCGAACTCTCTTTCTTCTGCTTTATAGTATTTTTGTCCTTATTAAAAGCCTTGCATTAATATGCTCTATGGTGTCTTCTAAGTCTTTTCAATTATCCAATGTGTTGCACTCTTTGCAGATGTATGTGTGTTTTCAGGTGCTCTTCAAAATCCAAAGAACAAGATTTACAAAATTTTTCTTAGAAGGTATAGATCTAAGGAAACCATATTTGCACAAGATCAAGATCAAAGTTAAATGTGTTTTTGCTTTTTGATAAGGGTCTTTGTAAGTGTGTATGTGTGTTTATGTGGTCACATTTTGTTTGAAATTCTGATTCTGGAGCAGTGGTAAAGAAGTTCAATTACAATAAGAAAAAAGAGAAAACATTCAAGTCAGCTTCAAACACAAAAAGTAAACATATATTATTCACAAATATAAGGACAAAAAAATAGAAAATTATTTAACATCATAACACGATGACAAATCAAAAGAAAAATAAAACATTTAATAGAGTCAACTTCACACATGAAGACAGTAGAACATGATTAAATGATATTAGGGCTCTGGAAATGAACACATGTCCAAAATAATATCCATTAAATACTGGATATGTTGCCTGAATATCCTATGATAATAATTCCCTGAAGCTGATGACTTAAGATTCCTGGTAAAATTCATATATGTTTCTAAAATCTGGAAACAACTAATTAATTAAGCAATATATGCCCCAAGACTATGAGCAGAACAGTTATTATTTTTGTAAATTTCCTAGAGGAGAAAATTCCTGATAAAGCTGATCATAGCACAAAAGAGTTATGATTAAGTTAGCAAGAATATTTGAGGGGGTATAGTGGAATAAAAGGACTAGAGGGTATGCCACAGCAGAGTCCTAGCAATACAGGAGTAATGACTGAGAAGAGTAACACCAAAGAGAACGGTTATCTCAACAAAAGAAGTAGTTACTTAATGTGGATCATGGTTTCTGCATAAATTACAAGGCATCTGTGTTTTCACACTTTCTATAAGTATACTAGAACCTGAAGAACTGAGCTGAGTACAGTGAAATACTCAATGCTTTGATGTATTCAACATCCTCCAAGTGCAAAATACTACTGGAGAGTAGCTTAATTCCACTAATATTGTGTTACTATGTATTGTACGTAATAGATTAACAAAACCTTTTATCCTTCTTCATGAGTATTTGACCTTAGGTTAATTTTCTAACTCTCTTCCCCTGGCAACTTAATAAGGTGGTATGTCCTCTATGTTTCTAAGCAACAAAGATTATGATTAAAAATAACCTGTGTTGGCAAATTTCATCTGGACTCAGATCTAAAAATACTGGATAAGAAGCCATAGCTTCAGACTTCCCTGAGTATGATGATTATAGGCATATCTCTTGAGAGGACTCTAGAAGCTATGTCTATGAAATTGTAACAAAAGATATTGGCTCCTGGGGAACATGAGACTTTTACCTTACGTCAATCCAGCACTCATCTGATACACATTTCCTCTTCTTGCAAGTAAGCAGTATAGGCCACTGAAACATGAAGAAGAGGACTGACTGATGCTTCCATGCTGGTAAACTATATTTTCCATCCTAGATCCTTCTTAGTAGTCTGGTATCAAATATGGTTTACAAAAGTCTTAGAACCTATTACTTGATTCTGCAAAATTCCCTTGGTGGGTATTGCACTTCAAATGTGTACAGAAGAAATACAGTATACTAATAAAATATGAGCACTTCTTCACTATTTTGAACTTGATCATCTGCAAAGGCCTTATTTCCAAATAAGGTTACATTCATAGAAACTCAGGGTTGGGAACTGGGGATTAGAACTTCAACATCTTTTGGAGGAACACAACTCAACCCATAACAGAAACAGCCTTGCAGGGCTAAAATCATAAAGGTCAGATAAATTGCCTAGTTATTTAGACACACCTGAATTTTGTCAGGTATTTTTGAAATTAGAAGTAGCATAGAAATAGTAGATGTTTCCTTTGACCACTATCACAACTTTCCTCCTTCAAGAGCCAAGTGATTTCCTCACATGATGTAACAAAAATGAAGTTAAAAAGAAACACTTCCATCTCTTTCTTACCCTCCAAAAGCTTATTCTAATACAATTTCAAGACATCATATTCAATAAACATGACAGATACTGAATAAGGAAACTATATAAGCAGAATATTTAGAAAAATAAATCTGCAATAATTTGCGAGAAGTGTATATACAAGTGCAACACAGTGGTCTTTTTCACATATTCCATGAGTCAAGCCTTTGTTAGGGCATATTTCTGATTTATGTACTTGTTAAAACAGATACAGAGAAATGGGATACAGTCAGTTGTATGAAATCAATAAATACTTAAGAGGTATAAAATAGAATGAAATTGTCAGAGTCAATTTTATAATTAAAAAAGCAACTTATAGTATGACAAATAATATAGTTATTATTAACATGGTTATCATTATTATTCATTACAATTTGCCTCAGAATACTAGAGGTTACCAGTTAAAAACCAGTTTAAGTCTCTTACTTAAGTTTCCAAAAGCTGTTAAGGTACTCTTCTAAAAATCATCCAGATACATGTTTTAATCATATTTTCAGCCACAACTGCACTTAAAAAAAAATTACATTTGACTATCAGAAATGCTATCTGAAATATATCCCTAACTTATTCAATGTTACATGTCATTGTTTTCCATTATGATATGCCATAAGGAAATATTTAGTGCCATGTTAAGTTCTCAGGAAGAATTATATAAACACACTTGGAAAAGTTCCTGGGTTAAGGATCTATGGGATAAATATCCAAACACCCTCACAATAAGCAAACTATTTAAAATAACTTAGTAATGAAATTTTTAAAAAATGTTAATTTTTTAAATTTATTAAAATCACATGGGATACTCAATATTTATAAATAAATAAACTTTACAGTATGTCTGTGCAAAAGATCTGCTTGTACAAAGTTGCTGAGCATGTTTGTTCCACATTGTGCTAGACTGTCATCCTGAAGAAAACTCAGATGGTTCCTCAAATAAAAGGTCCTATACAGATTTATGTTTCATTAAAGGTATCCAATATGTTACATAAAGCTATTGCCTTAGACACATACATTCTAAAGAATACCAAATGGTTGGACAGCTTAACCTAACATTTGTTTCCATATCCACAAAACTTACTTTAATCTTCTTTTTTTCCATTTCTGAGATGTTTGACAAAGTTTACTATAATAAAATATGTCTTAGTTACTACCTTGAACTTGAAGCTAGAAGAAGTTGCAATATAGACAGGGGAAGTCTTTACCCTTCTCCTAGGTGTACTGGGCTTATTATGCTTTGAAGGCTAATCATGTTAGTCCTTCAGGTTCACATTAGCTTTCTTTCTTCGTTTGAAAATGAACTTGTCTATACTATTTTTTTAATTATCTTCTGATTAATCCAAATAGTCTTTTCACTGACACTGCAAAAATTCCTCCCCAATTTAATCCATGTTTAAGTACCTGTGAGAGTTCTCTTATTCTATAAATGCTAATGGGTAAGACCACTTTTACTTCTGACAGAGGGATTAACACTGATAACATTTTAAATCCATTGTTCTAGGCCTTTCAAGAATAATATCTCTTTTAATTTCCATAGCACCCTTTAAGGAGGATATCAGAATTCACATAATCAGGATTTAGGCTTAAATAATTAGGTTAATTTCTAAGATCACAGATCTATGGTGAACTGTCACTCATGGATGGTTTGTGTCACTTTGCCTGTCCTATGAAGCTGTGTACTTTTACCATTAATTAGCTATGGCATCATAGTAAAGTCACAAAACCAATCAGAATCTCATTTTCTTTATTTGTAAAATAAAGGTGGAGGGGCGGGTAGCTGATACCTTGTAAAATTCTGATACATGCAGAGGCCATATCATCTATTACCTAAAATGAAGCATTTTTGAGAGTGAAAGGGCACTACTAATTATTATGCTACAGAACCTGAATTATCTAAGATTTTAAGTTTCATTACCCTAAAGCGATGAAATATGAAGCTTAAGTACAATGGATAAATATCTAGGAAAACCTTGGACTTATGAATAAATATAGAAAAATTCCTAAGTTTATAATCTGACTTTCATTTCATTGGGAAAATATAAAAGTCATAATTTTGGGGGCACCTGGGTGGCTCAGTCGTCTGATAGAAGGAGAAACTAGACTTAAAGTAAAATGTAAAAACAAAAACAAAAGCAAAGCAAAAAAAAAAACAAAAAAAAAACCCACAAAAAAACCCACAAAAAACCCAAACATACAAAAAAACTGGTGTAAATGGCTCTTTTCTATAGCTTAGAAATATTTTTCTTAGGTTAAAAATTATTTAATACACTGCAAACAGGAGAATTTTTCTCACAATTAAACAGCTTGGGAAGTGAAGGGTTCCAGGGAATTTCATATCCCCTGTATGAAAAGCTGCTTTTCATTTTATTAACTTTTTAGTCAGCATCCTTATCTCTCACCCAAACCCTAACAGCTGGATACTATGAAGTAGAGCCTAAATTTTTCCTCTTTCCAAGGGGAAGTAATCTCATGTTCTTGACTGCAACATATTCCACATATGAGTAAATAAATGAATTAATAGCTTTTAAATCATTTGACATGTTAGAAAGACATCACGTAAATCAAAGGTATTATCACTTTGAAAGGCATTAATCTCAGAAAAAATAGTTAAAACTGGTTTCAAGACATTCCCTTTACAGTATCTCTTATCACACAGAGTATTTCTACTTGAGGTGACAAAAAAAGCTATCATTATTAAAAGACTGATGATTACTATGACATATTGAAAGCATTTAAAATTTTATGTATTTTATTAAAACCATTAGTGTTTTCATTGGAAACTTTTTTGCTGCATAAGTTTGACTAAAGTGTGTTCATTTAATGCCTTTAAATAACCAATTCACATTCTAATTAATATACTGATATGTTTTCCTGGAATTTTCACTATGTTCTCTTTTCTATGCTTGCATTTAATTCACTCTCCCAGAAAACTGTGTGTTACCAGCAATTACCCATTGAATATTCCAACTGAAATACTATGGATAAGAAATTTTAGATCTAAAATCCTATGCATATTGGTTTAAATATTCTCCAATACAGTTCTCTGAGAGAATAAATATATAAAAGATAAATATCAATGTCAAATAACTGAGCTTCAAAACAGTTTCTTTCAACTGTCATACTGAATTAGACAGGGGATAAGACAGCTTGAATAACTAGGTTGAAACCTTTTAAATAGTTTTAACCCCGGCATGCCAGTGAAGACATTGATTGCTGTATATTATTGAAACCTTTGATTCTCCAACCAAATAACAATATTTTTCTTATTCTTCCTAAACTTAATCTTATGGATAGACTGCAAAAGCAGGTATAAATAGTACATATTCTGTCAAGAATGACTCCTTGTATAAAGGAAAAGTACTGGCCAGCCCATCAATTTCAAAATAGTCTCATTTTCTGATCTGCTGAAGTCTCTTTAAAAGAAATAATAATAATAAGAAGAAGAACAATAACAACAACAACAATAAAACTTAAGGTGGAGGAAGGAAGGAAAGATGGAAGGAAGGAAGGTAGAAAAAGAAGGAAAAATCTTGATGAAGCCCATCAAGAGAATGTATTTGAACTAGAGAATAAAAATTAAAAACTCAAAAGTAATTTATATGCCTTCTTGTGTGAGCCCAAAGGAAAGAAATACTTGAGGAACAGAATATATACATTGATTCTACAAGGAAAGCCTACCATTTTTTTAAAAGTACTGATTCAAAAATTGCTGTGATTTTAGTCCAGTCTCAATTATAGTGCCATAAATTGATGCCCAGCATCATTATGCCATTTTCTTCTTTAAGTATACTCACAGAAGCAACAATACTGAATAGAGGGGAGTTTTTAAAATTACTATTTCCTACATAGTGTATAGCAAATAGTCTTGACTGAAAATTTTATTTCATAAGGATAAAACCTATTATATGTCCTGAAATCTTACACAAAAATAGAAGAATATATTTACATTAATTTCATTTGTTCCCATGATTTTTCCAAAAGTTTTAGAAATTTACTGTATATGTGTATGTATATTATGTATATACATACGTAATGCATGTACAGAAATACACTGTATGTTTGATTGGCACTAGGGATCCATTCCTACCAACCTTTCAGTATGTAATATCTAGAAAGCAACATATTACAGGCTCAGACTTCCTCAAAACTAGAGTTACAGATTGAAACTACATTCTGCAATGAGAGGCACTTGTTCAAGTTGTCGCAGATGAGCTAAGCCACAGATCATCTTCCTGCTGCAGTTACTGCCAGCCAGGAAGGTCACAGAGATGTAACTATTAGGGGCAGCCCACAATGTTCCAAAGTCTAGACTCCAACCTCAAGAGAATCTTGAGGCAGTTGAAGCAGATGCACTTTGCATCCTAATCACTAGCCATCAGCTTTATGAGTGACAGATGAAGAAGCAGAAGTAGTGTCTTCTCCTCTGGATTAAAACTAAGGTATTAGTATATATTTGACATTACTAATCCACTGGCAGTCACTTTTCTTTTGTTCTCCAGACTTTCCAATAATTTGCAAGCATGAAATGCCTTCCATTAAGTTCTTTCTTTGAAAAAAGAATGTTTCCCATTTCCTAAACCATTATCTGGAATGATAACACAGATAGGGGAAAGTAAAAGTCTCCCAAGATAAGCCATGGTAGACTGTGTGGATTCTTCCATTAATTTCACCCCAATACTATACTCTCCTCCTTACACTACGTGCTTGAAAAATATCTTTCTTCTGCGGGGCCATTGAAATGAGAGGGAAAAACTATTCTGAGCATGAACTCTCCACACATATCAATGAAAAAAGCTTTGAATCCTCAGTGGAACAGGTGGAGTGTGGGGATTGAAGACTTTAATTTTAAAGTGAGAGCATTTCCATTTTGCAGAGATAAAGACTTTAATTAATCACTGAGCCTCTTCATTCTTTTGTTTTGGAAAATCATGAAATTGCACAGTACATGGAATTGCACAGGATATTTAATTTGCCCTGAATCCAATTCTATGGAGACATGCCGTTCCTTGATTTGACAATTTTGTACCCGTGTGGATAACGTATGCCTAAAGCCCTGATTTCAGGGTCTTGGTAATGGATCTTGGACCCTGGCCTGAATATTCAGGGAGCTTTACCACCCTGGCCAGCACTGTGGTTCAAGTGTCCATCCAATCAGAGTGCTTCCTCAGATTAGAATCTATGTTATCTCTTTAATGGTAACAAAAGCTATAAAACCTACTCAAGTTTGACTCCTAGGGTTACCCTATATGTATGTGGAGAGACTAAGTCTGTGAATTAACCAATGCTAAGATGAGCTAAATCAAGATTAGGAGAAAAAGAAGCAGTCTTAAAAATACTCTTTGAATCTCTAGGTCTAAGTATGATTGGAGGGAATTTGTAATGTATACTTTGCAGTAGCACAAATAGGGAAACTTTCAATTTGTTTTTAGCTTAGTTTTAAACTAGCACTTGCAATATTGAAACTCGATGAATCCTAATAGAAATCCAATCATTAGGTAAAACTCTGAAGCTACTTTAAATAAATGGCTTAGGATGTAAACCTAAGTGCTCTGTTTATTAATATACATGTATATGAGTTTTGCAGAATTTTATAACCATTGTTGCTTCTCTAGGAAAGTCGTTTTGTTTTCTTAACTATGGGTTTAATTTGTGCCCCCTTCAACCCCCCCCCCCCCAGGAAAATACTGCTTGGACTTGGAAAGTTTGTGTGTGTGTACCTCTGAGATAGTTTTGCTCATACAGAAATTATGAGCAGACTCCAAACAGTCATCTGTGGGCAAAAAGTGGAACTCCAAGTAGAGTGGACATGCTGGATAAGCAGTACCACATTGAAAGAAGCTGGTCTGTTCAAAATGGCATTTTGGGGGTGCCTGTGTGGCTCAGTTGGTTGAATGTCCCATTCTTGATTTCAGCTCAGGTCAGGATTTCAGGGTCCTGAGACTGAGCCCTGAGTAGGACTCCTCATTGGGCATGGAGCTTGCTTAAGATTCTTTCTTTCCCTCTCCCTCTACTCCACCCTCTCCCATTCTGTGCATGCTCTCTCTCTCTTAAAAAATAAAAATAAAATAAAATAAAATAAAACCAAAATGGCATTTTGGGGAGAAAGAAATTCATCACGAAACCATCCAAAGTTAGCAATGTTGCTCTCAAAACAGTTATAGCTAATAGAAATTATATTACAGTATATTAGCAATCTATTTTAATTTCTCCAAATGGTTTGTAAAATCTTATTGCATTTTAAGGCCTTGTCTTAGCTATCACTGTAGTAAAATATGAGAGAGCTCCTGAAAGAAACAGAAATGTAACAAAACTATAAACATAATGAGAGGTACCAAAATTCCCAGTAAGTGATAACATGTATGTAAGTTCACAGGAAGAATAGAGACATTTCACTATATTCAGAACCCAGCTTGTGACTACAGATAATAATCAGAGTATCACAGAAACATTTTTGAATAGAGGAATTTAGTAAAATGACTTTCTAAAATTAAAATAGAGAAATAAAAATAGAGAGACTTTCTAAAATTAAAATTAAAAAAGAAAGAAAGGAAGAAAGAAAGAAAGACCACTATACACTTACCAGATGGCTAAATTTAAAAATATTGGCAACACCAAAACACTGGCAAGGATGCAGAGAAATTGGATCACTCATACACTGCTGGTGGGAATGTAAAATTGTACTGTCAATCTGACATAGTTTCCAGTTTCTTATAAAACTACACATGCAACTATCATAGGACTCAGTAACTGTACCCTTGAGAGCATTATTTCACAAGGAATTTATATTCACACAGAAACCTGTATACAAAAGGCTTTACTTGTAATATCCCCCAAATGGAATCAACCCATATGTCTTTCAATATGATAATGGTTAAACTACAGTACATCCATACAGTTAACAAGATAGAGAAACAAACTTGATAATATGCAACAAGTTGGGTAAACCTCCAAAGAATTATGCTGAGTGAAAAATGCCATTCTCAAAAGTTTACATAGAGTACAATTTCATTCATAAAATATTTTTGAAATCACAGATATTAAAAATGTTGGACAGATTAGTCAAGGAACGGCAGGAGGATGGATGTGGTTACAAAAGGGTGTTAAAGTATTGAAACTACCCACTATCTTGATATACAACTTACATGGAGTGGCAAAATTGTATAAAATTGCATAAAACTTACACACACACACTCAGAGGGCAAAAATAAAAGTGGGAAATTTTGAGTAAGATGGGTGGAATGAATCAATGTCAATATTCTAGTTGTGATACTATAGTTTTGCAAATTGCTACCACTGGGGAAAACTGAGCAAAGTGTACAAGAATCTTTCTGTATGATATCCTACAACTACATGTGACTCTGCAATTATCTCAATAACAATATCAATTAAAAAAAAAAAAAAAACCTTTCTGGATCCTTAAAAAGAAAAACAAAAAGAAAGGAGCTTGTGTTTATCATGTAGACAGTAACAGGAATGCAACTTCATTGTAAAATTATAGGCAGGTAAATACTAGAGACACGTTTGTAAGTCATTTTTAATCCTTTCTGGAACAAAGTAGCTTTTGACTTGAATGGAGCAGCTTATAACTTAATTAAATATGTAATAAATGTTATTAAATAACATATCTTATGACATGTTTTCTGTGTGTTTATTTACTTTCTTCCCTGAAATTCTAAGTTTTTTCAGTTCTGTTTTTCAGGTACATTCTCTAAAAAAGGCCTACTTCATAACTAATAAATCAGAAGGATAACTTGATTCTTTGTTTCCAGCTCAATCACACATACTTTCAGAGAAACGAAATAACTATTTTAATTTATTTGAAAAATCCCATTAATTGATACAGCAAAACAACAACCACCACCAACATATTCTATCTACTCAGTATATTTTTATATTCAGAATGTTAAATTATTGTGGTAAAGTTTGGAGAATTCTTCTCTGAATATTTTTAATTATCCAAGAATACTTCTCTCTTAAGTTTTACTCATAGAACAACAGAACAGGAAAAAAAAAGAAAACAAGAAAAACCGTTTCTATTCCTTTTGGATTTCTCTTCATCTACTTTTTAATAATTTTTTCTCATTTTTCTTGATTAACATTTTAAAATTGAAACTAGATTCAAAATATATAAATATAGCACTTTATGTTTTCTTAAACAATTACACTTTCACCTTCTCCATGAATCTTACTCTGGTCATCTCAATTAAAAGTAATCCTTTCTTACTTGGAAGATTTCTAGTTTATATCACTTAATATCTTGTTTGACATTAAAAATTAAATATCATTTATCATTAATCTTACATATAGTGTTTGCCATTAGGACAGGAATTAGGTTTAATTATTTCTTGGTTTCTTTAATTCTCCAATTTACCCAATGATTCCTATTTAAAAGGAGCTCACTAAATCACTGTTAATTGATATAGTACCCAAATTTAGCATATCTGAGCAATATAAGAAATAAAAATACTTCAAATGACATAGCTGATAAAGGGTTAGTATCCAAAATATATA
Source organism: Ursus maritimus (assembly GCF_017311325.1). Lineage (NCBI taxonomy): Eukaryota > Metazoa > Chordata > Mammalia > Carnivora > Ursidae > Ursus > Ursus maritimus. The sequence continues at coordinate 35,505,178 of NW_024426552.1, forward strand.
GAGAACTTATACAACTCAACACACACACACAAGCAAATGATCCAATTTAAAAATGGGCAGAAGACATGAACAGATACTTCTCCAAAGAAGACATACAGATGGCCAACAGACACATGAAAAGATGCTCATCATTCATCACCAGGGAAATGCAAATCAAAACCACAGTGAGATACCACCTCCTACCTGTCAGAATAGCTAAAATCAAAAACACAAGAAACAACAGATGTTGGGGAGGATATGGAGAAAAAAGGAACCCTTTTGCACTGTTGGTGGGAATGCAAACTGGTAAAGCCACTATGGAAAACAGTACGGAGGTTCCTCAGAAAGTTAAAAAATAGAATTACCATATAATCCAGTAATTCTACTACCAGGTATTTACCCAAAGAATAAGAAAACACTAAATCAAAAAGAGATATGTATCCCTATTTTTACTGTAGCATTATTTACAATAGCAAAATTATGGAAGCAGCCGAACTGTCCATTGATAGATAAATGGATAAAGAAGTGGTATATATATATATATATATACAATGGAACATTCTGCCATAAAAAAGAATGAAATCTTGCCATTTGCAACAACATGGATGGATCTAGAGAGTATAATGCTAAATGAAATAAGTCAGAAAGATAAACTCTATATGTTTTCACTCATATATGGAATTTAAGAAATGAAACAAAGAAAAAAGACCAACCAACCAACCAAAAAGCCTCTTAATTATAGAGAACAAACTGATGGTTATGAGAGAGGAGGTGGAGGGGGGTAGGTGAAATAAGTTAAGGGGATTAAAAGTACACTTGTCGTGATAAGCACTGAGTAATACATAGAATTATTGAATCATTACATTGCACACCTAAAACTAATATCACACAGCATGTTAACTATAGTAGAATTAAAATTTAAACAACAACAACAACAACAACAACAACAACAACAACAACAACAAAAAGAAAGACCAATGTGGGGACAAGAAATAAAAATACTTAAATCTTCCTAAATAAAAAGCATACGAATATGTAGATCATCTTCCCACTATTCCAGGTGCATATCAGATTCTTACATTTAATATAGATAATCCATCTCCAGGCTACAAATGCACATTTTATAAATATGCTTTGTAAACAGCCACTCCAGTAAGAGATTGAAATTTCCATGTGGACTATCAAAAATCCCTTTTCCTTCTCCAAAATTTCTGGAAGTGGATCACATTCTCTACATTTCAGGAGGTTCAAGGACACTCTTCCATTCTCTAGGGTATCTCAAGAAGAGAAATATTGGAGAGAAAGGGAAATACCATTCCTAATGCTGGCATCTCAAGCTGAAAAGAATTGGGAATAATTTTTCATAGAGACCAATGTTTAAATTGTGTTTAAGCTTTAAATGGTAGTTTTACTCTATTTTAGTGGCATTAGAAACGAAACTTCTTGTATATAATTCTTAGAGGACATCAATATGCATAATAGAATTTCCTTGGCAAAAATGTTTTCTTTATGTGTTTCAAACAACTAACTTTCATCAGAAATTCTAAAGCAGATTTTTGGTGAGTTTGAGACTGCCTATCCTAAATTCTTGCCAGCGTTTTATAATTCAGTTTATGGGAAAGTAGGCAAAAGTGCATATGAATTTTAAAACATGAATAATTGTTTTGAAAATAATAATCCCAATCTAAAAACTACACAATATTTCAGAGGAGAGCAACAACTGCTAAGGACAGTCTTCATTTTGACTTCCATGTCTTGGCATAACTCTTTTACAGAGAATGGTGATCACATACTCTCCTGCCCATTGAAGATTCAATGAGAGTCAATGGGATAGAATTTTAGCTGAATATTTGTAGAGGGAGAAAATCTACCATTTAAGATGAGAAATATGTATATATATTTATCTCAAGGGATATTTGGGGTTGAAGTCTAAGACAACATGCTTCATTGGGAATCTGAAAATTTGAAGAACTTGGAGCAGGAGAGAAGAAGAGAGAAAGGAAGAAACTGTCCATTCTTCTGGAATTATTAGTGCTTTCTAGAAAGATCTTGATCATTTTTTAATGTTTCCCTCAGGTCTGATTCCACGCAATTCCTTTGACTTTTTAAAGCCTCCTCCTAAACTGTCAGGTACATCCATTTCCTTTTTAAAATCTATTTTTAACATTCACTTTAATTTAATCATTTCAGTTTCTCCTTTTTAATTCTGAGGTCCTTTGGAAGGGTCCATAACCCACAACAATATAAAACAGAGAGAGTATCAGATAAGTCTCTACTGGGTAAGTCACCTATTTCACATATTTATTGCCTTGTCTGCTTTATTAGATCAAATCAATGTCTATGAAATGCTTCACACTGATGCTCCTCAATAAATGTTTAGTCTGATCATCCCTGCCACCAATATTAATTAAAGTGGCTTTGTAAGAACTGTTTGCAAAATGTTTGAAATGCCCAGATGATAGTTATATAAAATGCATCACACAGATTAATATTTATTATCTGTTTAAAAATTTATATAGTACCTATCGCTTTAGAACATAGACACTTTGACAAAGATACTATTTTCACATTAGAATAGAATGGATGAGGAGAAAGAGTATCCTATTTACTAGGTCAGCCCATGCCCACAGGTAAGAAATTCTGTGCAAGTAGGTCAATGTGACTTAGAATAGGACTTGGAATTTACTCTTAATAGGAACACCCTAGTCCATTATCCTCCTGACTTTTTCACTATGCTTTACCATCTACTTCTCCTAATATTTTTGTCATACTTAGAGTCAAAGGCACCCATTCACTTTGTTCTGACTCATATAACACCTCTGCCACCTCTTCCTTGGTCTATCACTCCGATATCCAGGTTCCATTCTGACTCATATCGAGATGCCCTAGCTCTTTCTGACACATGTATTCTATTTCCCTATTATCCTTCCATATAAATGCTACTGTCACACATAATTCTTGGGTGGCAGATTTATTTCAACTTAAAATACATGATGGTTTGAGAAATGAAGTTTTGTTCCTTTTGGTAATTGTACACATAGATAGAAAGTTCAGTGATTAAGAAATATTTTCTGTTGGCTTTCTAAAGACTATTCTAAGAAAAGTAATATGCTCCAAGAATAGACAAGTACTGCCTTTCTTCTGTAGGGATATAACTCCAAGAGAGCAAGTACAGAATAGTAATTCCATTTTATATCATTAATCTCATCACAAATAATGAGCTGCTTAAATTTTTTTTTAAGATTTTATTCATTTATTTGACAGAGAGAGAGAAAGAGAGACAGCCAGCAAGAGAGGGAACACAAGCAGGGGGAGTGGGAGAGGAAGAAGCAGGCTTCCCAGTGGAGCAGGGAATTCCAGGGATCTCAGGACTCTGGGATCACGCCCTGAGCCAAAGGCAGATGCCCAATGACTGAGCCACACAGGAGCCCCCATAAGCGTTGCTTTTCTTTTCCATATGCACTTTATGACTTTTTAAAAAGTTTATGGAATGCTAAATTATTTTCCTGGGATCAGCACAGCAATCTCAGGGACTTCTAATAAAAGTAATTTCTACTCTTAGAGTACTTTCAGTGATATGATCAAATGCCAAGAAAGCCTCAATGCTTCCTCAGAAACTAAATATTTTGACATGATTTGTATATCCTCAAATGTTTATGCACCATAAGAAAAACAATAAATTAAATTGACTCCGTTGGTTCTACTTTCTGATGGACATGGATTATTTAACCTATCCTGTATTATAACATTATAACAACAAGTTTGAACAATATTTTTCTTGTATTTTTTGTGTCTGTCTGCCAAAGATATCCTATTCTTACCTGATCACCTGCCCATATTCTTTAGAGTATCATATTATTCAAAAATATTCTCTCATCTATGGAACATAAGAACTAGGAATATTGGTAGGAGAAGAAAGGGATAAAGAAGGGGGGCTAATCAGAAGAGGGAATAAAGCATGAGAGACTATGGACTCTGAGAAACAAACTGAGGGCTTCAGAGGGGAGGGGGTTGAGGGAATGGGATAGGCTGGTGATGGGTAGTAAGGAGGGCACGTATTGCATGGTGCACTGGGTGTTATACGCAACTAATGAATCATCGAACTTTACATCAGAAACCAGGGATGTACTGTATGGTGACTAACATAATATAATAAAAACTATTATTATTAAAAAAAATAATAAATAAATAACTTTGATGTTCTCTAAAAAATATTCTGGTGACTTATGTCAATGGAACAACATTTATCTAGTTTATAGAAGATGAGTCTGATCATATTTTAATATACAACATGCTCTGTCATACAGAAAGTCATCAAAATTTATATTTAGGGTCATAAAGCCCAGACACAGAGAAAAGTTTCCTTAAAAAGGAAACTACTTAATCAAAATAGATTCCATCTCCACTCAGAAACTGGGAGGGAAGAAAAAGATGCCTGGAGTAACACATATGCTAACAGTTGAGGAATTAAACAAATACTTCAGATGGTGATGTAAAAATTATCTTAATAGCTGAATTTTTCTATTTCATGTTCCATTGAAGACTCTCATTTGTCCTTACCATGTTGAAAATGTATATAATTTCTCTCCAAGATATGATCACATATGGTCAATTCTAAACCAATTGCCAGAATGAGATTAGTAATAAAACAATTCCTTCAAAGTAAATTCATTTAAGAAATATCGACCAAGCATTTTATATCAATTCTGTTCAGGGTTTTGAAAATAACTCTTATTGTCCTTAATGTTGATAAAGACTAAGAGTAGAGGGTGAATATATATCAACCTATATTGCAGCATAAATTTAAGGTAATTATGATGTCAAAAGGGACAAATTAACAATCAACACCTCAAATTCTAGTTGCAAAAATACAGTAAATTTAATTATTTGTCTTAACTCTAGTATATACAGAAAATGGATTTATCTTTCACTATTGGGGTGGATGAGAAAGGCCATCTGAAGAAATTCAATCAGCCTCAGACTAACCATTCTAAAAGTATGTGATTCATTAACAGTCTACTTCAAGATGAGTTATTAACACTTTAAATAAACCTTTCAAAATATAGTATTTTTATACCAGAAATTTGAATTCCTTTTTATTACTACTTCAGTAAAATAAAAATGATTGAGTGAATGTAATTTGTATCTTCAACTTTTCATTAACATGAGGCACTATTTTTTAATTTTAATGTTTTTTATTGAAATTCAATTAGCAAACATATAGTACATCATTAGTTTCAGATGTAGTGTTCAATAATTCATCAGTTACGTATAACACCCAGTGCTCATCACATCACACAGGCGCTATTTTTATTATTACCATGAAATAGCTGTTATATAAAACTAAGCAATAAATTCATAAAATTTGAATAACATCTATCCTGTAGTAGATAATAAAAATTATTTTTTATGTCTTTTATTATATTATGTTAGTCACCATACAGTATATCCCTGGTTTCTGATGTAAAGTTCGATGATTCATTAGTTGCGTATAACACCCAGTGCACCATGCAATACGTGCCCTCCTTACTACCCATCACCAGCCTATCCCATTCCCTCAACCCCCTCCCCTCTGAGGCCCTCAGTTTGTTTCTCAGAGTCCATAGTCTCTCATGCTTCATTCCCCCTTCTGATTACCCCCCTTTCTTTATGCCTTTCTTCCCCTACTGATCTTCTTAGTTCTTATGTTCCATAGATGAGAGAAATCATATGATAATTGTCTTTCTCTGCTTGACTTATTTCACTTAGTATTATCTCCTCCAGTGCCGTCCATGTTGCAGCAAATGTTGAAAAATCGTTCTTTCTGATAGCTGAGTAATATTCCATTGTATATATGGACCACAACTTCACATCTGTTGAAGGGCATCTCGGTTCCTTCCACGATTTAGCTATTGTGGACAATGCTGCTATGAACATTGGGGTGCATATGGCCCTTCTCTTCACTACATCTGTATCTTTGGGGTAAATACCCAGTAGTGCAATGGCTGGGTCATAGGGTAGCTCAATTTTTAACTTTTTAAGGGACCTCCACACTGTTTTCCAGAGTGGCTGAACTAACTTGCATTCCCACCAACAATGTAGGAGGGATCCCCTTTCTCCACATCCTCTCCAGCAATTCTTATTTCTTGCCTTGTCAATTTTTGGCATTCTAACTGGCGTAAGGTGGTATCTTAGTGTGGTTTGATTTGAATTTCCCTGATGGGTAATGATTTTGAACATTTTTTCACATGTCTGTTAGCCATTTGTATGTCTTCATTGGAAAAGTATCTGTTCATATCTTCTGCCCATTTTATGATTTGCTTATTTGTTTCTCACATATTGAGTTTGAGAAGTTCTTTGTAGATCTTGGATACCAGTCTTTTATCTGTAGTATCGTTTGCAAATATATTCTCCCATTCCGTGGGCTGCCGCTCAGTTTTTTTGACTGTTTCCTTGGCTGTGAAAAAGCTTTTTATCTTGATGAAGTCCCACAATTTCATTTTATTTTTGTTTCTCTTGCCTTTGGAGATGTGTCATGAAAAAGGTTGCTTTGGCCAATGTCATATAGGTTGCTGCCTATGCTCTCCTCTACGATTTTGATGGATTCCTGTCTCACATCGAGGTCTTTCATCCATTTGAAGTTTATCTTTTGTATGGTGTGAGAGAGTTGTCAAGTTTCATTCTTTTGCATGTAGCTGTCCAATTTTCCCAGCACCATTAATTGAAGAGACTGTCTTTCCACCAGATGTTTTTTCCTGCTTTATCAAAGATTAGTTGCCCAAAGAGCCGAGGGTCCATTTCTGGGTTCTCTATTCTGTTCCATTGGTCTATGTGTCTGTTTTTGTGCCAGTACCATGCTGTCTTTGTGATCACAGCTTTGTAGTACAGCTCGAAATCTGGCATTGTGATGCCTCCAGCTTTATTTTTTCCTTTTCAACAGTTCCTTGGTGAATGGGGGCCTTTTCTGGTTCCACACAAATTTAAGGGCTGTTTGTTGCAGTTCTTTGAAAAATGTCATTGGTATTTTGATCAGAATAGCATTGAAAGTGTAGATTGCTATGGGTAGTATGACATTTTAAGTATGTTAATTCTTCCGATCCATGAGCATGGAATATTTTCCATCTTTATGTGTCTTCTTCAATGTCTTTCAAGAGTGATTTATAGTTTCTAGAACATAGATCCCTTATGTCTCTGGTTAATTCCAAGGTAATGTATGATTTTTGGTGCTATTGTAAATGGGATGGATTCCCTAATTTCTCTTTCAGTCTCATTATTCGTGTATAGAAATGCAACTGATTTCTGAGCATTGATTTTGTATCCCGCCACATTACTGAATTGCTCTATAACTTCTAGTAGTTTGGGGGTGGAGTCTTTTGGGTTTGTCATATAGAGAATCCTGTCATCTGCAAAGAGAGACAGTTTGACTTCTTTGCCAATTTGGATACCTTTTATCCCTTTTTGTTGTCTGATTGCTGTTGCAAGGACTTCTAGTACTATGTTGAATAATAGCAGTGAGAGTGGGCATCCTTGTTGTGTTCCTGATCTTAAGGGAAAGACTTTTAGCTTTTCCCCATTGAGAATATTTGCTGTAGGCTTTTCATAGATGGTTTTTATGAGATTGAGGAATGTACCCTCTATCCCTATGCTCTGAAGGGTTTTAATCAGAAAAGGATGCTGTATTTTATCAAATGCTTCTTTTGCATCTATTGAGAGAATCATATGATTTTTGAATTTTTCCTTCTGGATTTATCTATACACTGATTGATTGCGAATGTTGAACCACCCTTGCATCTAAGACACTGATTGATTTGCAAATGTTGAACCACACTTGCATCCCAGGGATGAATCCCTCTTGGTCATGATGGATAATCCTTTTAATGTACTGTTGGATTCTATTAGCCAGGATCTTGTTGAGGATTTCAGCATCCATATTCATTAGGGAAATCACTCTGTAATTCTCCTTTTTGATGGGGTCTTTGCCTGGTTTGGGCATCAAGGTAATATTGGCCTCATAGAATGAGTTTGGTAGCTTTCCTTCTGTTTCTATTTTTTGAAATAGTTTTAGGAGAATAGGTATTATTTCTTCTTTGAATGTTTGGTAGAATTCCCCAGGAAAACCATCCAGGCCTGGAGTTCTGGTTTTTGGAAGGTTGTTTATCACTGTTTGAATCTCTTCATAATTGGCCTGTTTAAAAAATCAATTTGTTCCTGTTTCAGTCTTGGTAGTTTATAAGTTTCCAGGAAGGCCTCCATCTCTTCCAGATTGCTTAATTTATTGGCATAAAGTTGGTGATAAAAGTTTCTAATAATCCTTCCAATTTCATTGGTATTGGTTGTGACCTCTCCTTTTTCATTCATAATTTTATTAATTTGGGTCCTTTCTGTATTCTTTTGCATAAGTCTTGCCAGTGGTCTGTCAATTTTATTAATTCTCTCAAAGAACCAGCTTCTAGTTCTGTTGATCTGCTCTACTGTACTCCTGGTTTCTAATTCATTGATTTCTGCTCTAATCTTGGTCAACTGCTTCCTCGTGCATGGATTAGGCCTGTCCCTCTGTTGCTGTTCCAGCTTCTTGTGGTGAGAATATAAAAACTGCATTTTAGATTTTTCTATTCTTTTGAGGGAGGCTTGGATGGCTATGTATTTCCCGCTTAGGACTGCCTTCGCAGTATCCCATAGGTTTCGAACCGTTGTGTTTTCATTCTCGTTAGTCTCCAGAGATAGTTTAAATTGATTTTTGATTTCCTGGTTTATCAAATCATTCCTGAGCAGGATGGTTCTTAGTCTCCAAGTGTTTGAGTTTCTTCCAATTTTTTCCTTGTGGTTGAGTTCCAATTTCAAAGCGTTGTGGTCTGAGAATATGCAGGGAATAATTTCAGTCTTTT
>NW_024426552.1:35514243-35587358 GCF_017311325.1 Ursus maritimus
TATTTTTATCTATATGTCTCTTTATTCTGGTTAAGAGTTGGCTTGTGTATTTTGCTGCTCCCCTGTTGGGGGCATATATATTTATAATTGTCATATCCACTTGTTGGATACATCCTTTAAGAATAATATAGTGCCCTTCTGTGTCTCTAACTATAGTCTTTAGTTTAAAATCCAATCGGTCTAATATGAGAATTGCTACCCCAGCTTTCTTTTGAGGTCCATTAGCGTGAAAGATGGTATTCCATCCCTTTACTTTCAGTCTGAATGTATCTTTAGGTTCAAAATGAGTCTCTTGTAGACAGCAAATGGATGGGTCATGTCTTTCTATCCAATCTGCAATCCTGTGGCAATTTATGGGAGCATTTAGGCCATTTACATTGAGACTGATTATTGAGAGATATGATTTTAATGATGCCATGTTGCCAGTAAAGTCTTTGTTTCTATTGATTGTGACTTTCTGGGCATTATCACTCTTGGGGCCTTTTTACTTTTATAGAACCCCCCTTAATATCTCCTGTAGGGCTGGTTTTGTGGTTACGAAATTGGTCAATGACTGGCGATTCTTGAAGGTCTTTATTTTTCCATCCATTCCGAATGACAGCCTTGCTGGATAAAGGATCCTTGTCTGCATGTTTTTCTCTGAAAGAGCTTTAAAAATGCCTCCCCAACCCTTTCATTCCAGGCCTGTGTAGACAGGTCTGAAGTAATTCTGATACCTTTGCCTTGGTATGTGAGAAATTTCTTTGCCCTGGCCGCTTTCAATACTGTATCCTTCGATCTAATATTTGTGAATTGCACTATGACATGTCGTGGTGTAGGTTTGTCGTGGTTGAGCTTGGGAGGGGTCCTCTCTGCCTCTTAGACACGGATGTTTGTTTCCTTTGCTGAGTTAGGGAAGTTTTCAGCTATAATTTGTTCTAATATCTCTTCCAGCCTTCTGTTTTTCTCTACCTCCTCGGGGATGCCGATGATTCTGACATTGGAATGTTTCATTGAGTCAGTAATCTCCCGTGACCTACATTCATGCGAATGGATTTTTTTGAGTCCAGATTCTATTTTAGCTTTCTCTTCTACTAACCCATCCTCCAATTCGCTGATACGTTCTTCTGCCTCAGTGACCCTGGCCATCAGAGCCTCTAGTTTTGACTGCATTTGGGTCATAGAATTTTTAATTTCTGCCAGATTCGCTCTCATTTCTGCCCTTAGAGATTCTATATTTTCATTAACATTTTCGTTAATACTTTTTTCAAGTCGACACATCATCTTGACCATTGTTACTCTGAATTCCATTTCTGATAATTTGGTTATATCCATATCCATTAGTTCTGTGGCAGAGGCCACAGACTCATTGTCTTTTCTTTGCTGGGGAGGATTTCTCCTTCTCGTCATTCTGATGAGGAGAGTTTGCAGGGTTGTCCATAGCCCAAATTATTGACCGGGACCCAGGCTGTGCGCCCCTTTTTTATAGGGATCTTAGGGATGTGGGCTTCTTGATTTTTCAGCCTGCCTTCTGAGGGAGGGGCCTGCCGCGCCGATACTCAGGCAACCGTGTTTGGGTAGAGTATCTGTGTCCCCTGCGAGGGGGGATGAGGGTGGGCACACTGTGAGGTGGTATTTCCAGGCTTTTGTTCTCTGGTGGCTTTCCCTGGCGGTTTGCTCTGCCTCTTCTGAGAGTCAGAGCAGCAGTAGCCAAATCTCAGTCTCCGTCTCAGAACAGAGGGATCACGGACCGTTCTCCACTGATGTTCTGGCCACTTTAACTCTGTTTCTGTTGGTGCTGCTCAACCCTGCAGCGTTCCGGGATGTGTGCCCCACACCCGGCATCGCAGCCCTCACTTCCAGGGCCGGCGTGTCTCTGTCCTTTGTGTTTCTAACACTGCCAGCTGCCAGCCGCCCCGCGTGCTCTGGAGATCCTGGTCTCATTCTGGTTCCAGTTAGCACACTGGAGTTCCATTTCAGTCTGGTCGCGTGTGTTCCCTGGCTCAAGGTCTCAGTCTGCTCTCTCGTGGGTGCTGGTCCGTGAGTCCGCCCACTCCCCCATGCAGGTGGCTACTGCTTCCCGGCGCCCGAACGCAGCAGCTCCCTCCCCCTTCCATTTATCTTCTGATATCTGTGCACAGTTTCATGGCTCCCCGCTTCGTACCTCAATACTCAGCACTGGAGATGTTCATTTGTAGAGATCCAGATGTAAATCCTGCATCTCATGCTGATTCCGTGGATGTTCAGGATGGTCTGTTACCTATCCAACTCAACTCAGGGGACTGGCTGAAAAAGGGGTCCCCTACTCCTCCGCCATCTTAACTCCCCACCCGATAATAAAAATGATTAAAGAATGAAGTCAATGATTCTTTTTTAAAAAATATTTACTTGAGAGAGAAAGAGAGAGAAAGGGAGAGAAGGGGGAGAGGCAGAGAGAGCATCTTAAGTAGACTCCACACCAAGCAGAGTGGGGCTCAATCTCACAACCCCGAGTTCATGACCTGAGCCAAAATCAAGAGTCAGACGCTTAACCAACTGAGCCACCCAAGAGCCCCAAAGTCAATGATTCTTAAAATAGCAATTTGCATGTTTCTCAAATTGTTTAGTCTAGGGCCAGTTTTTATTTTAATTTGTGTTTGTATCCCTACAGAGATGTGATAGCAATGAAAGTGCACCCATATATAACAACATGCAGGTAAAAATTAGAACCGTACTATGTGATTTGAAGGAACTCTATTCCTTTTACAAACAGTTGAGAGAATAATCATATTTGCATCCCATGAATTCTGCATTCTAATCCATTTGTGCCCACGTATGTTGAATATTTACTTCTGGCCTTTTGCCATTTCTGACACACTCTTCAGTAACAATCTCCCTGAACCCAAGAATTTAAAGCAGTCAAAACACCCGTATCTTTTAAAAAACTGTAATTGAACAATGATAACACCATGAGCCCTTTACCAAATTATCAAGAGTTTATCAGCCACACTGTCAATAACTGTATGTGTTCCCTTTACCAGTTCCTGCACTTCAGAATGAAAGACACTTCTTTGTGCTAAAGTGAGTTAGGGATTATATTCTGTAAGAACCACTATGGGTGATGGACGTCTAAGTGATCTCCTGCTGTGGCCTTGGACCGTGAAGTAGCTGAGAATACTAATAGCAACAGAGCAAGAACAGTTTTTGCTAGCTTAAGATGATGGCAGTCTCTACTGATGTAAACAGGGATTTGATGGATGCAATGATCTCTCTGCTCTCCACAAACAGCACACAAAACTTATTTTAAATTGTTTATCCTCTTAGATTTCATCTGAAATGCAGGATGGACTGTGACTGAACTGATGATAATATTGGAATATGACTTTGAGGCACACAATTAAACCAGCACACAGCTTCTTTTCTCACTGTGTCTTTTTGCTTTCTGCCAGTTACTGTCCCCACAGAATTTACTGGAAGCAAAATGAAATTTTAAAAGAGACAAATGAAAAGAAAAAAATGATGCTCAGAGAAGACCTACTGCTTCAAATCAGGGATAAAGGGAGAATATAGCAGTTTGGATTGCTGAAGCAGCATATAGGGCCCCAGCATAACTGCTGATTTTCACACCATATTCTATCAGTATGTACGTGTCTGGGATGTGCAGTACTTTGTAGCTAGTGACTCTCCTACAGAGAAAAACTGTTTTTAGATTCTCTTTTCTATGGAGCCTTCCTCCACAGAATTCACAAAATGCACTCCTATTTTCTAGACTCAGCATTTATTTCTCTTGTGTTTTGCTATTGAATAATAGTTATGTATGGTTTGCCCTGGAAATGGCACCCCTGTAGTAAATTGTTGTAATACTAACTAATGTGAAAAGTTGATTTGCAGATTTCCCTGTGTCAAATGCTCATTTTATGGCATTATCACAAAGCATTTCTTCCAGGATCAGAAGAATTGAGGGCTGAAATTTCTAGAGACTCAAGTGGTGAGACTGTTGTAAGGAAAGGTAAGAACTGGGCAATAAAACAATAAGTATTTTTCACCAATGCCTTCATATCTGTTTGATTACCCAAGCTGGCACTGGTTGAATGGCATCATATACATTTGGCAAATGCCAAATATCAGGGATATAGCTTATTAGAGACAAAGCTTGGGGGGCAATAATTTTATAAATCAGATTTACCTCAGTGATAGCTAAAGCAAAGAATGCAGCTTTCATTGTATGTCCCTTTACAAGGGCAGTCTTACAGAAGTTCTTTCAGAAGTTATTCTATCTTATGTTTTTCTTCTTCACAATACATCACCCACTCAATAATGTTTATCTTCACTGTTCCTAAAGCTAAGGCTTTTTTTCCTCTCTCCATCTTCTGAGCTCTTTCCTTCCCAGGTATGTTCTGGATTTTGATTTTCAACCTACCCAGTATAGAAACCTCATTTCTAGTAGTCTTCCATTAGGAATGCTCTAGTGAGCCACTTAAACTATTAATGATAGATAATTCTTAATATGTTGCTCCTTCCCAGAAACAAAAATCCTATCTCAAATTGATATAAAATCAAGGTACTATATATTGAGGCACTATATTCTCTTTTATGCTCTTCAAATGCCACCACATCTCTCACTTCAAATAGCCCTCTCAAGAGGACTCTCTTAAAAGCAGTTTATGGAAACAACATTCATTCCTAGGAGATAAGGACAATTCCCCTGGGGCCGATATTGTACTCATTGAAGGACTGATTAAGGCATTTCATCTTTGGTGGTAAAATGTGGTACACGGTATCAGGATGACACATATCAGTTTTAAGTTTAATTTTATTTCTAGCATAAGGTAAGATTTCAGAAAATTTGCCTAAAAGAGTGAACAGTACTAATTCAAACAACCGCTTTTGTTTCGTTATATATCTATATCTCTATCTATCTATCTCTATCTATCTATATATCTATATCTATATCTATATCTAATCTATCTATATATATCTTCAGAATCTTCTTTGTGGTTGTTTCTAAAACCTGTTGTCTTTATGACAGTACTAAGAAATACCACTGATTTAGACCACAGACTTATAGATGGACCTTCTAAAGGCCAGCTTACTTTGCACTTAACCCAGATTTTCTAGCCTAATGTCAGATGATGATGAAGGACAAATGACTGCAACTTCTCTACATCACCTCTATTCACCACACTAGAGATACTCCTTAAATATCACTGAGACAAATCCCCATCATTACAAAAGTCAGCTTAGTGCTTGTCATGAAAATGTTCCCCTCACCCTAAGCCACTATAAAAAATGATACCAATATAGTTAGAACTATGAGCATATGGTATTTGTCTGACTCTTACTTATTTCACTTAATATAATATGCTCTAGCTCCCTACACGTCTCTGCAAATGGCAAGACTTCATTCCTTTTGATGGCTGAGTAATATTCCATTGTGTACATATATCACCTCTTCCTTATCCACTCATCAGCTGATGAACATTTCAGCTCTTTCCATAGTTTGCCTAACATTAATAATGCTATTATTAAGCATCAGGGTGCATATGCCCCTTTGAATCAGTACTTTTGTACCCTTTGGGTAAATATCTAGTAATACAACTGCTGGGTTGTAGGGTAGTTTTATGTTTAACTTTTTGAGGAACCTCCATACTATTTTCCAGAGTGGCTACACCAGTTTGCATTCCCACTAACAGTGTAAGAGTTACGGATACGTATCCTCACCAACATCTGTTGTTTCCTGGTTTGCTAATTTTAGTTATTCTGACAGGTGTGAGGTGATATCTCATTGTGGTTTTGATTCGTCTTTCCCCAATGATGAGTGATGCTGAGCATCTTCTCATGTGTCTGTTAGCCATTTGTATGTCTTCTTTGGAAAAATGTCCATTCATGTCCTCTGCCCATTTAACTGGATTATTTCTTTTTTGGGTGTTGAGTTTGATAAATTCTTTATAGATTTTGGGTATTAACCCTTTATCGGATATGTCATTTGCAAGCATCTTCTCCTATTCTGTAGGTTGACTTTTAATTCTACTGATTGTTTCCTTTGCTGTGCAGAAGTCTTTTATCTTGATAAAGTTCCAATAGTTCACTTTTGCTTTTGTTTCCCTAGTCTCTGGCCATGTGCCTACTAAGAAGTTGCTACAGCCAAGGTCAAAGAAGCTGCTGCCTGTGTGTTCCTCTAGGATTTTGATTGTATCCTGTCTCACATTTAGGTCTTTTATCCATTTTGAGTTTATTTTTTGTGTATGGTGTAAGAAACTGACACAGTTTCATTCTTACACATGTTGCTGTCCAGTTTTCCCAACGCCATTTTTGAAGTGACTCTTTTTTCCACTGGATATTCTTTCCTGCTTTCTCAAAGATTAGTTGACCATATAGTGTAGGTCAACTCATGCACTCTCTGTCAAATAAATAAACAAAATCTTAAAAAAAAAAAGAAATGCAACAGATTTCTGTACATTGACTTTATATCTTTGGAGTTTGCTAAATTCATGTATCAGTTCTAGTAATTTTTTTATTTCACTCACGTGGAATTTAAGAAATAAAACAGATGACCATAGGGGAAGGGGGAAAAAAAAGGAAGCAAACCATAAGAGACTCTTTTTAAAAAAATTTATTTAAATTCAATTTAGCTAATATATAGTGTATTATTAGTTCCAGGGGTAGAATTTAGTGATCCATCAGTTGCATATAACACCCAGTACATAACATCAAGTGCCCTTCTTAATGCCCATCACCCAGTTACCCCATCTCTTTACCCACCTCCCCTCCAGCAACCCTCAATTTGTTCCCTATAGTTAAGAGTCTGTTATGGTTTGCCTTCCTCTCTATTTTTACCTTATTTTATTTTTCCTTCCCTTCCCCTATGTTCATGTTTTGTTTCTTAAATTCCACATGAGTGAAATCATATGCTACTTGTCTTTCTCTGACTTATTTCGCTTAGCATAAAACCCTCTACTTCCATCCATGTCACTGCAAATGTCAAGATTTCATTCTTTTTGATGGCCGAGTAATATCACATGACACACATATACATATAAATATGTATATCTCACATCTATATCTATCTATATCTATCTCTCTATCTCTTATTTATCCATTCATCTGTCAATGGACAGCTGGGCTCTTTCCATATTTTGGCTATTGTAGACATTGCTGCTATAAACATTGGGGTGTATGTTTCCTTCAAATCACTAGTTTCGTATCCTTTGGATAAATACCTAGTAGTGCAATTGCTGGGCATATGGTAGTTCTATTTTTAACTTTTTGAGGAACCTTCATACTGTTTATTTTCCTGAGTGGCTGCACCAGTATGCATTCCCGCCAACAGTGTAAGAGGGTTCCCCTTCATGAGAGACTCTTAACTATAGAGAACAAACTGAGGGTTGATGGATGGAGGTGGGCAGCGGATGAGCTAAATGAGTGATGGGTATTAAGGAGGACACTTGTTGTGATGAGCACTGGATATTACATGTAAATGATGAATCATTAAATTCTACATCTAAAGCCAATTTTACCATATATGTTAACTAACTAGAATTTAAAGAAAAACTTGAAATAAAAATATAACCATAAGCATAATACCTTACATTTGGATAATGCTTTAGAGTTTTCAAAGAGGTTACATATTTATTATTTTATTTGATCCTCACAAGTCCATGGCATTTATAGATTTTAGAATTGAATATGCAAAGGTTAATAGGTTACACAATGGCATAAACATTTTAACACTAGTATATTGGAGAATATTTTTAGCTTGAAAATGCATCTTTGGGTTTTACTTTAGCATTTTATTGCATCTTTTATAATCTCTTAGTATGTTCAGGAAGATACAAATATATAAATTTAAGACTTAATAAATGAAGCAAAACTAGATCTACAACCCAGATTTTCTAATTCCTTATTCACATGCTCATTAGGCTGTTCTATGCACTTCATGCCAAGATACTCCAATTCTTCTTTAAAACAAACAATCCCCAGACTCAATTCAGTATCCAAAGTTTCCAATATTGCCACTTTTTGATATGCATGCCAAAAGGTATCAATGTCTGTGGATCTGGACATGTGGCATCTTGAATTATCATAAAGTATTCATGGAGCTCTCAGAGTGTTCAATGGCATGGTTTTAAGCCCTATTGAGGAAAGTGTTTCCCTGCTAGGAAGATTCCATAAAATTAAGTGACCAGCAAGATAATATTTATTTCCAGTCTTTATTAACACAGAATCTGTAACGGAAATAGAATACTGTTTAGGGTAAAATCAGAATCAAATAATGAAGAAAACAGCATTTACTTCACTAAGTATCTCTCTCAAATTAGATTCCTTTTTAATTATAATTTGTACCATATGAAGAAAACTGTTAAGATTTTCCTATAATCTAGCATTGCTTTCTTTCTTTTTTCTTTTTTTTTTTTAGATTTATTTACTTATTTTTTGGAGAGACAGAGAGAGAGAAGGGGGAGAGGGAGAGGAAGACAATCCCAAGACCCTCAAATCATAACCTGAGCTGAAACCCAGTCAGACACTTAACCGACTGAGCCATTCAGTTTTCTTTTTTCCTTTTTTTTTTTTTTAAGATTTTATTTATTCATTTGACAGATATAGAGACAGCCAGCAAGAGAGGGAACACAAGCAGGGGGAGTGGGAGAGGAAGAAGCAGGCTTCCAGTGGAGAAGCCTGATGTGGGGCTCGATCCCAGAACGCCAGGGTCACGCCCTGAGCCGAAGGCAGATGCTTAATGACTGAGCCACCCAGGTGCCCCAGCCATCCAGTTTCTAACATTGTTTTCTAAAGCTAATCTGTCTGAAGAATTAACTATAACATTTCAAAACTAATAACATACATTATTTGCACAGATTTTATTTTTTTAAATGGTATATGTGCACACAGATGCTTTCTTTATGTTTTGATATCATTATTTTACTATCTCTAGCAAATACAATACATTGTAAGAAATTTGCTTAGATTCATCCATTCTTCTGTTATGAAATATGTCTTCAGTGTGTCCTTATCAGTGCTACTTTGGATGAAAAAAACAGCCCTTGCGAATAGATCCACAAAACAATGGGATTGCCATTGGGTAGGAGGAAAGACACTCCGCTGAAATAAGATGATGGAACGTAAGAATAGGGGTAGATGTGGTTATTTTTTTAAAGTAAGAGCCAGACAGTTAAGGGTATTGATGCTGCTGAGGCTCTTTACCTCACAGGGAATTCTTGATCGGTAAGACAGAGCATTAAAGCTCTGGGCCTCTGTTTCTCTGCTTAGAATGCTTGCGATATAAAATGAGAAAAATTTAAAAGATCCCTCTTTTACAGAAATAATGAACTCTGACCTTGCTATTGTAGATGGTAACATGCCAAGCTTGATTATCTCCCTCTTTCGAGTCATCAATTTTTCTCTCTCTTTTGAATGACTCCAGTAGGACAGAAACATGCTAATTATACTCATTAAAATAAATAAATAAATAAATAAATAAATAAATAAATAAATAAATAAATCCCCTTTTTCCAAATGCCCCTCTAGCCACTATGATTTATTTATTATTATTTTTAATCAAAAGTTGTCCAAATATTTGTTTCTCCTTACTGCCTGCACTTCCACAGTTCCTATTCTCTCTAGTCCAGATTTCTTCCAAACCTTTCTCCTAAATAATCTTATCAAATCTCAAATGACTTCCATGTTGTCAAATTCAATGGTCACTCCTAAGTCTTCATCTCTATCAACCTGTCAATAGCTTGACACTTGATCACACACCCCCAAACTCCATCTAGCCTATTAGTCATGATTTATTTTCTATATTACTACTTGAAATTATTTGTTTACCTGTCTTAACCTCTAAAATGCAAGCTGCAAGTTTTTATAACTGCAGTACCTCTGGTGTCATAGAACAATGCCTTTGTACACAGTAATAACACAATAGCATAGAAAATCAGCAATAAATCCTTGTGAAATGCACAAAGGAATGAATGATTACATGTATTTGGACTACCAGCTACAAGTGAGTTCAATGAATTTTGAGCAATGAGTAAGGAGACTATAAAAGTATGAAGAAGCCATTTCACTACTGAGGCAAAGATGATTTTTTAGGAATATGATTTTAGTATAACTTTGAAATTATTTGACATACTACAATTTATATAATTCTTATATTGTTGAATATTTAAATTGTTTATAGCTTTTTTGTTACTATACTTTGCTGTAGTGAACATCTGGAAATAGACGTTCATGAATATCTCAACTTTTTAATACTATAAATTCTAAGAAGTGGAACTACTAGTCAAGAATTTGAACATTTTAAAGACTTGATAAATACTACCAAACACCCACCAAGAAGTATACATTAATTTTTCTCCCACCAAAAGAATATAAAAATACAAGTTTCCTCCACCCTGGGACAACTCCATTCACTATCCACGAAAATTAATGTAAAAACAAAAGGACCTTATTGATACAAGGGATGACAAACTCAATTTTTTCCCCAATTTTCCATTATTAATGAGATTGGACAGTTTTTACTTTTGGATATTATTGTGTATTTTGTGATTTTCCTTCATCACTGCTCATTTATAAAGAGTTGTTCATCTTTATCTTATCTTCCCTTTTATTTTGCAAATATTATTGTAAACATTCTTTCCCAGTTTACGTTTTGAATTTTGTTTACAGTGTTGACATTTATGTGATCAAGTGTGTCCATATTTTCTTATAATTATTTTACCTATTTAACAACTTAATAATTAGCAGTCCTTCTCCATTCTGAGATTTGTGTGCTTTTCCTTTTCACAATTTCAACTTTAATCCATATCAGAATTATTTTGGAATACATTATAAAGTGAGTCTCATTTCATTTTTCCCCAAATCGTTAGCCAACTGTTAGAAAGTAAGTTACTAAATAATCCTTCATTTCCCCATTGCCTTTTAACTCCATCTATCACTCCTATTGTACTAATCTCTTTATATACACTCACTACTATACTACACAGATTTCTATACTCTTGCTTTGTAAGCAGTCAGGGGCTATGTCTATTTACCTTACTATTTATCCCTAGAAACAAGATAGCACCTAGTAATTGTTTTTGAATTATGAATAAGGTGAGAGTTACGCTCATGCAAAACTGAGGAAGTGGAAGAGGACTCCTGTAGAATGGATATGCTCCAAATCAGGATCTCTAACCACCAACCCCAGACCTCCTCAATGTTCTACAATGCTTTCAACCACCAAAACTAGAAAAAAAAATTCGTTTCCAGAAAGTTTGAGGTAATACTGAGAAAAGCAAGTGTTCTCCAAGAGAAAGATCTTAACAGTCTTCATCAACTGCTAGTCAAATGTACTGCCTGAGAGCCACTGGACAAAGTCAATCTGATGTTTCCTTAATAAATAGCAGAAAGTCAGTACTGTTCTCTTATTGGAGTCTACCTCTCTGCTTCAGAACACCTAACTCATGAATACTGTGCTGGAGGATATTTTTGGGCCATAGCATCCAGGAGCCAAAATTGAGATGGAAGTAGAAGAGCTGAAGCATATGGCGCTAGATGTCACTGTATCCAGTGTGTATCCATAAATTAAATCTTTAGTTCCTAATACAAACATGGTTTCCTGCCATTTGGTCTCATTCACCATATAAACCCAGGTCAAATATTCCTTCCTAGATGAGCCTTTTTTGTTTTCCTTTCCCTGATTCTTCTTTCTCCCCGCTATCACACTAGTTATTCTACTCTAAAGTGATGTATCAGCTTGTAAGTTTCTCAAGTTTAGCTCCAAAAAGTTAAGGACTGTGTCTGTATTTCCAAAATCTAGTATAAGATGTCATACACTATAAATTTTAGTTAATGTTTATTGAACTAAATTAGTCCTGTCACCTAATGATGGAGCAGCAGCAGAAGTTTTGTTTAAATGAGGGAGCCAGTAAGTTATATCTGAATCAAAGAATCATGAACTTTCAGGGCTGCATAGTCCTAAAAGTCATCTCGTCCAACACCTCTTTCAATGTGTGAATTTCCTTTACATCCTATTTGAACACTTAATGATGAGCAGCATATGCCCTCTGGAACTAGCTTATTTCATCACGAGTAAGCTCAGAGTTTTAAACTTGTAAAACTTTTAAAGCTTTAAACCTCTACTTTCAGGTTAGCAAAATCCTACCTTCCTTTAACTTCCACCCAAAGCAAGTCTATTAATACCTCTTTCATATCACAACCATTCAAATATTTCAAGACAGTTCATGTTCCCTGTAACTTTCTTCTTCAGAAAAAAACATCACTGGTCTTCCAAATTTGGCTCACCAGTGTGGTTCCAACTTCTGTCTCCATTCTTCAGAGATAGGCTGACTACCATAGAATTAGGCAGGACTATAAACTTCTCTCCCCACTCCTTGTCCTTCATCTTATATTTACACTGTTCATAAGTTTTTGTCACAGTTACTGTGAGATGGCTTCAGCACATTTTGAACTAAATCTCCTAAGTCTTTTTTAACAATCTGCTGCCTAAGGCAAGACCCTTCACCTGCTATGTAGAGGGCATGTGTGAAGAGTTGGTTAATCTGTGTTAAATCTCACCTTGTTAGAGTTTTCCATTGCTCCAGCTATGCCAAGACTTCTATGAATCTTAGTTCTATCATTCATTGTGATTGCTGCCTTTCCCTGATTTGTGTTATACCCAAACTGAAGGCCTGGTCTTCATCAGCTCATTCTAGAGTGAGTATCAAATAGCCTAAGTGGAGTGGCCTTTCTTGAAGTCTACTTCCTCAGTCTTCTCAAAGTGATATACACTGAGCCAAGGTAAGATGCCTTGATGTACTGGGTTTGTGACATGGTGGTTCACCACTCACCTGCATGGCTGTAACAGAGCAGTAGAATCTAGGGCCTAAGGCCCAGCTTTCACTAATAACACCTCCTGAGACATGGCCTCCATAGACATTCTCAGGTGCCACCATCTTGAGGAAATACACTGAGCCCTGTAGGCAGCCATCTTGAGATGGTTGGCAGTTAGGACAGCTCCATTAATAATGTGAGAGAGAATGGAAAGAATAAATTGGCATACAGCCCAAGTTTCTTAGGAACAACTATTTTAAATAACTGTTTACCTCAATCTATTTGGATCTATTTGGTACTCAGAGGGTATTTCTTAGCAAAATGTCCCCAGATACAAAGACCAATTACCCCTCCCAGGATGTAGTTTCCAAAATTTTTCCATTTACCACTTGGGTAAGCAAAATGACTACTTTTCCCAGTCCCCATGTTTATAGATGAGACCTAGCAAGCGATTCGTGCCCAGAGGAATGCTGGTGAAAATGATTTGTCCTGCATTCAAGGCCATATAATATCCCTCACCCTCTCTTCATGTGTTCTCCTACTCAAACTACTAGACATGAAGGACTGAGAGAGAAGTTATGTGAGAGAAAGAGCCTAGATTCTGAGGTCACTGCCTAGAGTAAGGTTGCCTACCATACACTTGATCAAAAATATCTACAATGGATTTGATGAAAGAAATAAAATTCTTGGATTACACTAACACATTTAGGATTGGTTTATTTTATCAAGACAATTCTGACTAACACAGTATATACTTAGCAATAAGTAATGCCAATCAACACTGTGTCTCGTGACTGATATTACAAACTTTCTCATTTAAATAGTAAATACTGCAAAGGGATGGACCTCTACTTTTTGAATAGCTCTTTCTGCGTTACCTCCCATCCTCTCATCCATATCTAATAATATCTCTTCCATCTTAATAGATAGGAAATTTAAAAGACTGGTCTCTGTAATGGCTTTAATTGTATAATGAGAAGCACCAACTTAAGGACTATTTTTATAAGAAGCATGGAAAATACTATTATGAAACTAGCTAAAATAATCCAATCAGAAAGTTTAATATGCAAGATTTTAATATATGCACTAATTGCTTAAGTTCTGGTTTATTTCCCTAAACATTTTACTGAAAACTAAAACTGTGTCCTGCCTTACAAATACACAATAAGTTAATAAAGAGAGAAGTTAGCATAACCTAACTTAAACAAAAGCATACTCAATATCTGAGATATTCTAATAAAGTCGCATTTTATATTGCATTTTAATAGAATCAGGAAAACTTAAGGAAAAGTGAATTAGAGCACATGGGAAAACAATAAGGTTTTGACATCTCAGTTATGGAAGCATGGTATTTAGCAATTTTAACATGAGAATCATGGTCTTCATAAATGCTAGTGGATTAAAAAAATGCTTTTTGACTTCTTTCAAATCCACTGGTTTACTATAAGAGTACATAACTTATGAGATAAAGATATAAGTAATACCAGAAGAGATGGTAGAGTTTATGAATAAAAACTGACAAACTAGGGTATCTGGGTGGCTCAGTTGTCCAACTCTTGGTTTCAGCTCAGGTCATGATCCCAGCGTCATGAGATCAAGCCCCATGTCAGGCTCCACTCTGGGTGTGGAGCCTGCTTAGGATTCTTTGCCCCTCTCCCCCCTCACACTCTCTCTCTCTCTAGAAAACAAAACAAAGCAAAACTGACACACCAAAAATAAATATCACAGTTTGTTTTTAAAAATAAAAATACAAAGCAAAGATTATATATGGTAGAGTAAATATAAAAGGAAGTATACTCATTAAAATTATAAATTCCTCAAGTCAGTAATAAAGGCTTGCCATTTTGAAAATTTCCATAGTGTCAAAATCTAAAATTAGCTTTTCTTCATGTAATATTATGTGTAGAAAATTTTCACAGCAAATTTTGAATAACTTAATATCCAATTAATATGTGCATTAATAAAATGTTACACTGAAAAAAACTCCAACATTCATCATCTTCTAATACCTGTCATCTGATATCAGCATTAATAACAAAAGTAATTAAGAAGAGAAAAAATGAGATGGGGATAGGAATGAAAATTATTGTACAAAAAATAAAAGAAACATAAGAAAATGTTAGTGAAAACCAGTTATATATTATCTAATTTTAAAAATATACTACAATGGAGTCATAATCATATTTTCTACCTGGAAATAAAATACTAATGTTAGAAAGATAGGAGATGGAGACATAAGAGAACAAAACTTTTTTTGTAATGATGTAGGCCAGTGGAAGAGAGGGTCAAAGAGTAGCAGCAATGAGCCTGAAGAACATGCATATTCATAGCATATTTTTCCCCCAACAGGAGAGACTTTGACATTACAAAATGACTTGGTTTTCTTTAAGGACAAAAGCATAAAATCTTGAAGAAATAGTAAATCTTGAAGAAATAAGAAACTCTAAGGGCCATATGGTGTTAAAGATAAAAATTATAATTACT
This sequence comes from Ursus maritimus, assembly GCF_017311325.1. Classification (NCBI taxonomy): domain Eukaryota; kingdom Metazoa; phylum Chordata; class Mammalia; order Carnivora; family Ursidae; genus Ursus; species Ursus maritimus. The sequence goes on from NW_024426552.1 coordinate 35,529,496, forward strand.
TCAAAATCTTCCAAATTTAACCTAGTTTCAACAATTTTTTAAGCCTTATGTAATAGGTTTACATACATTAGTAAATGAGTGCACATTCCCAATACTGACATGGGACTCTACAAACTAAAGAACACTTCTGGATAAATGCTACATAAATTGTGCTAAAATTTTCCTTGATCTTCCAGCCAGGTGAAAAATAAAAATGATAGTTAGATGGTGAACTGGGTATCCAAAATACAACATCATTAGAATAATTCTGCAAATTAGCACAACTTCTTGTATCTCAGTTCACAATAAGGTGTGGAGAAACAAGACTAAACAACATTTTCAACATTTCATTGTCAATGTCAAATGGTTAGTCTGTACTATAACAAAACACCTGTTCCATGTGGTAGTGACCCACCATAAACAGACACAGCCCAAGAGTGCATTTTGCAATTTGAGTCTTGAAAACCTTTTAGAATAGCTACTTACAATTTCTTTTTTATTTATAGTACTTATTGCTATCTCTCTATTCATTTACTAAGAAAACAGAAAAAAAAAATCACATTTGCCTTTTTTAAAGCCAATAATAAATAATAAATTATGTCAATTTATGTGTGATAAGAAGCTTCTAATTCTACACAATAATTTGTATCACCACCACCCTAATTAAAGGTGTCCTCTTGTTTTGGTTCTGTTTTAGTATTTATGTGTCCTACAGAAATTACACTTTATTGCACTTTGTAGAAGAACATTACTTCTTATATGGTACAACCTCTTATAAAAATAAAATACCACAAAGAGGATTTAACAACAACAAAAAGATGGTGCAGAGCTCTTTTGTGGGCTTTCATCTACACAGTAAATGAACTTGTGCACTATGGAAAATTTGGCTGTAAGTGTAGTTTTGTCTTTAAAAAATTTTGCTAAGAGACATCAACTTGACAAGTTCACTTTTATGCTAGTTTTTCTTTCTACTCTTTCTACAGAATACAGACAACATGCAAATAAGACATACTCAGTAAGTATACTTCAGATTTCTCAGAGACTTTTGGAAAAGAATCTCTTCAATTTAGATATGGTAGGCCTTGCGTAAGAGTGAATCTTAGAACTGAAAAAAGCTCAGAAAAAATGCATCCCATCCTCTATATCCTCAATCTATCTACAGTTTTGGTGATCTAAATTTGTTTATCTATTGCAAAGGACTACGAAAAACAGGTTGGAGACTTTATCACTGGCATTAAAACTACTGTTACCAAAAAAATAAAAATAAAAGGAAATCCTTACCATATTATTTTTTCAACATAAGATTTTACTTTTCTAAATAGCTATCATAATTGAGGTAAATGCCATATTGTGGGCACAGAGGAGAAGAAATTAAAATTCAAGCAGTTATAGTCAATGTGCAAAAGTCTTTACCATGAATTTGCATCTGAGTCTGGTAAAGAATGAGTAGATGTCTGTAGAGTGAAAAGAAAGAAAGGTCATTCCAAATAGAAAAGACATGAGAGAATATTTGGTGCTAGGGAACATAAAAATGCAAAACAACTCAGAATGGTAGGTTTTTTTTTTTAAAGACTGATTGATTGACATTGATTTTTAGAATGAGAGACAGAGAGAGAGAGAGAGAGAGCGCGTGCACTAGCGGGAGGGGCAGAGGGAGGAGAGAAAGAATCTCAAGTAGACTCCACATTGAGTGCACCAGAGGTGGGGCTCCATCTCACAACCCTGAGATCAGGACCCTGAGATCACGACCCTGAGATCACAAAGCAGAAACCAAGAGCTGGACCTTAACCCACTGTGCCTTCCAGGTGCCCCGAAGATTATGTTGTAGCTAGAGATAAATATAGGAACAGTATGTCATGGTAAGCAGTCTGAGCTTTATGGTATAAGCAAGTTAAAATGCAATTACAAAAATTTTATTGTGCATTTACTATGGGCCAATTATAGAAGCAAGGACCTGTCCTATTAAATTCTTAAAACAATCTTTGAGCTAGGTACTGTTGTTAACCTTTCATTCACTAAAAGGAAAAACTGATGGGTAGATAAATTCATTTGCTTGTGTTGCAAAGCCCTAATTTGTAACCCAGCAAACACAATCCAGAGCCTGTGTTCTTCAATACTGCAATACTCTACCCATCCTAAGAAACCATATTTTTATATTATGGTGTGGAAGCACAAATAGTCCAAAGACATTTTCTCATTATAATTATTCAGTAATGTTAAACTGTGTGAATCTAATTTTAGTTTGAAATCTAATGAAAAGGACAAGGGAATCTTGAAAGTACTGAAAATACCTCATTAAATATTCTCTCAAACTGTAGTTTCTTAGTTGTTTTGTTGACATCCATAGCATTTTTCTGTTACCTTTTATGGTCTCATTTTTTATAAGTGTTTCAGATGTAGTTGTTAGTCTGAGAATTCCTATTCTTAGGTTTTTTTGTATCAAAACATTACATAGTATATCAACTTTGGTTCAAATGTATGCCTAAAATAAAATGATAAAAACTTACTATGCTCTGGCTTTTAAGGTGCTGGAGTCGACGATGTAAAACAAATAAACAGGAAAAACCTTTTGAATCTGACACAGTGGGTTCGAATCCCAGATCTACTACTTACTCAAATTATGATTACATTGACTTGGAAAGATCTCTAAGTTTATTCAGTGCTCTGTTTTCTTATTTCCTTTTTTTTTCTTATTTCTAAACTGTAAATAATACTTAACTCATATGTTCCTGTGGGAATTATATAATAGAATATTAAAATGCTTATACATTGCTAGATCTAATAGTTCTAAAAATGGTATTGCTGATGTTATTGTTATTATATTGCTGTCACTGTTGTTTGCTACCACTAAGGACTGACCCACTAGTCCTCTCCCAAAGCTGCCCATCCTAGCTACCTTGGTTATTGATGTTCACTTACTGCCAGATTTTTTTATGTGCAAAATTAATTTAAAAAAAATCATCCTCTACTTGAGCTCTACTGCCAGTAAATCTCTATTAACTGCTACAGTCAACTGACCCTGGGATATATGTCATCCTCAAATACCCCCTAGGATGATTCTCATGAGGGACTGCTCCATATTCAGTTTTCCTAGCATAGTGATAAACTTGAAGCAAAAGGTTCTTGAGACAAGGTAGAGAGCTTTCTTTCAACTATTCTAGCATACGAATAATACATTTAAGAAACTGCATGTTGAATCTACTTGGCTTTTTTTTTTTCCTCCAAGACTGACATGCTAGAATATATAATGCTATACTGTGTTTTCTCTTGAAAAACTTATTGGTTTTCAGGCGGCATTAATATTTCTCAGTAATTTTCTCAAAGATCAGATCAGATGCTGATGACCTATAAGGTTGCAAGGAGGAAAGACAAATGCTATCTGCTTTGCTTCCTTACCCAAAATTTGAGTCCTATGACTTCCCTCAAAATATGGGTTTAAAAGAACATCTAGGATTAACAAATGGAACAAAAACATATAAGTATTACATATGATTATTACACTTTCTTTTCTAATTTCAAATATTTTCTTATCAAAAACCTTTTTCACTTATTGTCATTACTAGCCATGCTTAAAATCATTTTCTTGAAGGTCTGATCCTTGAATAAATTTACATATATAGATATTAAAGATATATAAAAGTATTAAACTTTTTCAAATCTTTTTAAAAGTTTTAAACTTTTTCAAAGTTTTAGATTTCCCAATAATGTAATACAAAAAGTATTCATGAATATTACATACATGTTATACACATATATGTATATTTACACAAAATGTACACTTCTTAAAATCCAGGTTTTTTAAATTTTTACTTTATCCCAAATTCCACTTATTTGTTTCTACTTAGTCTCATTTATGTACTTCCTATCACATGTTTAGTTATAGTTATTATTATTGCAACAATCTTAAACCTGCAAAGTAAATTCTCATAACTGCCCTCATAGATTTTGAGAAACAGTGAATCTTCCAAATGTTAGTTATGCATTTTTGTCTGTATTTAAGATATCCTACCTACCATTGAAATTCCAATTCTTAATTTCATTCAACTGCATTTAGTTATAATATATAGCATAAAGTTAAAGGTAATATTCCACACTTTACACTCAAAGGTGCCAATATCTCTCCAGATCAATAGCATCTCCCAAAAGTGAACCCATAGATTTTAAATAAGAATTTAACCAATGCAGTCATACACAGAAGGTATGTTTCCTGTGTAAGGCTAGCAAGATGGCTACCAGGAGCCCTCTGGGATGGCATTCATTACTTTAGCAAATTTGCTGTGGTCAAAGGTCTGCCCTTCAGAACTGCAGATACATAAACCTGATTTTGTCAGCACAGAGTGTGTCCTTCTCCCCAGACAAGATATTGACCAAGCTCACGTGACTGATGTATAAAAGCAGAAAGTCAATTGTTCTGTGGATAGAGTGCAATGGGTTCTTAACCCTCCTTTTGGCTATTACTCTTTGGTGTTTGTTTTCCACTTTTAATCAAATGATGCCTTCTATCTTACTACAAGTGCAATTTCTTTCACACCAGAGTCTGCTAGCTGTTATGAACTGGCAAATGGAATCAGAGCATTCCCCAATTTTTTTGTTCACCCCCTTTCAGAATGTTTTCAGAGGTTATGAGCAGAATTCTCTACAACTTTCACCATATGCTCAATTTTCTTTTGACAGAAAGGGAAGGAGACCAGCTCTCTATATGTAAAAACAACAACAATAAAAGGAATAAAGCAAACTACTCTTTAAAGTTCTCCAAACCCTACAGTTTAATGCCTGTCTAAATCTAAACTGGTTTACCCTCTCCTCTGAATACATGGTCTCTGCTTTCATATGTCATTGAACAAAATACTTCTAAAATACTGTCTTGCAACATCCCTAAATTTGATCCCAAATGGCCTTTACAGATAACTCACTTATTACTTTAATAAGAACCAGGACATCAGATGCTTAATAGTAGATATTTCCCCATGAGCCATGGTATTCAAACTGCATTTCCAGTGATATCTATAAACACAAAGGGATTAACTAGAAAATGCTCATCTAAGACTATATCAATTCACAACTGTCCCTCCAAGGGCAGAGAATGCCTATGATAAAACTTCAGTCAATAGGAGATATAAATCCCTGATGCTCTGATGCCAATTCAGAGAGACAAAAAGTTATCAGTAAATACAATGCCACGTACTTTACCAGCAAAGACTGCAAACAATTCATATTCCCATCAGTTAAAAAAAAAGTTGTTTATCTCAATTTTAGAGACCATTCTTGGAATCTCCTATAGATGGAAAGACAATTTATCTCAGCTTACCCAGGAAACTCCTATTTTTTGCCTGTAATTCTGGCATAATTATTAATTATGCTCAGTTCTTTCAAAATTGTCCAGTTCGGAGAGGTTTTTCTTGTAAAGTCAATTCCAGGTTATCTTTTTCAGATTTTGTACAATTCTTATCTTTACGCATGCATCTCCAGCCACAGTAGCTTTCTGAGAGTCTCATTTACGCCATGTTCACTCTCATCATATGGTCTTTGCAAATACTCCATTAAATGACTGTTGTTTCTTGCTCAAAAGTATGCATTCTTTAGATCTCAGCACAATGGTCATTTAGGAAGTCTTCCTTGACTTCAATGAATATCCACCTATTATTCACCTCTATTGTGCAATGAGCACAGTCTTATCTATTTGCATTTTTTTACATATAGTTATGACCCCTGTATATGCTTTAGCCATCTCCACTAAACTGCAAACTCCATGAAAGCAAAAACTGACAAGTTTTCGAAGACTATAGTCTCCAGGACATAGCATAATGCTAGGCATAGTATAATCCTTTAATAGTATCTATCGAATAAACAAACAAAAATTTAGAAGACAATAAATTTAATAACATTTATACAACCAATTACAAACTAGCTTTCTACTTTTTATTTTTAACTACTCCAAAAGCACCCATCCAATCACAAGAAAACTGAAAGATAAAACATAGTAAGACTAACAATGGAGGTCCTTCCACTCTGTCCAGAAAACCTTATGCTGGTCTTCTTTATACTTATTAGTCCATCTCTGAGGAGAGGAAGAAAAAACAAATATGGAATTTGAAGGCTGTATGACACAGTATGCATTCTTCATGTCCTGCCAGCCTGTCCCACTTACTCTAAAACCTTAAAAGGCTCTGGCAGGAAAAGTTACTCTACTCTTTGAGAATTGAAATATATATATATTTAATAGATACCTATAGACTTCTCCTACTTCTTCCTCAATTTCCTTTTCTGTATTTATACTTGGGATTAAAGTAACCTGGCAATGGTAATTTGAACTCTACAAAGAATTATCTTCTATTTCCCATTACTTTTATAAAAATAGAATACAGGTTTGTACAATGAGTTAGCATAATGACTTTCTTATCAAAAAATAATTTTAATTGCATTTCTTATATATTTTGCCCAATTTGAAGACGGAACTCAAAGACAGTTCATGTGTTCAGTCTCATCCAAGTATTCAAACCCTAGCACCTAATCTGGGATTTCCACACAGTACATTGTAATATACCTACTTGCTATTCTGTAATAAAAAATAAATTTTGTTACAAGGCCTGAAATACTCAAATCCATGTGATTTGTGTATTTTTCTGTTTTAATCATCTCTACAAAGGAAAGCTAGATAAAAATGTGCTTGTTTCTCAAGGAATCAAAACAAAAAAAAAGGTGTATCAAATGTTCAGTGATAGTAAGCTAGGAGAGTCATCATCCATCTCACAGTTAAGACAGCCTCATTAACATAAGGGGCAGGCATAAAAGAAGTGAGAATGACAGTGTGGAAAAAGGATATGTGTGTGCAAAGTCTTCAACCAAGAGAAATGGATAGATCCTATCAAACCTTGTCCCTGTTATTCTCCTTTATCTAACTTTTTGTCACTGATCAACTCCCCACATGAACATCCATTCATTCTTTCACCAGCTGTTAGTAACAATTTACTCAGGTAACAGTTAAGTCACATAGACCTGGTAAGTATTCTTTCCCCTTCCAATTACCTGCATATTCCTGCTTTGCTCTACTGTGTTAATGTCACAGTTAATATCTCAAAGAATTATTATACTTCACTTATTTCCAAATTCTTGAATAAAACCTAACTATAGTCTTAACAATATTTATGTTCATATGCTAAATATTTCTTATACACCAGAAGTTTTATTAGTCATAATTTATATAATATACAGGATCTCTTTAAATCCAGTCATATTAGAGGAAAATACATTGTGGGGCACCTGGGTGGCTCAGTTGGTTAAACATCTGCCCCTGGCTCAGGTCATGATCCCAGGATCCTGGGACTGAGCCCCATGTCCAGCTCCCTGCTCAATAGGGAGCCTGCTTCTCCCTCTCCCTCTGTTTGCTCCCCTGCCTTGTGCTCTTTCTCTCTGGATCTCTCTTGCTCTCTCTCTCAAGTAAGTAAAATCTTAAAAAAAAAAAAAAAAAAAAAAAAAAAGAAAGAAAGAAAGAAAGAAAGAAAGAAAAAAGAAAATAAAATACATTGCTTAAATGCTTAATTTAGACAAAATGTAAATATAGCACTATAATTAAGTGAAATTTATTGAACACATTATTTTTTGTTGGGTATCATAGAGGAAAATTCTCAATATTCTTAACAAGAATCTTCGTATTAAGATCCCTCTATGTTTGGTCTCTTCATTAAGAATCAAATGACAAAGCAGAAAATGAAAAAAAATTGTTCATCTTAGTAAGATGTAACAATACTTGACAATAACTTCGTATTTAACACACCTATTAAAATGATTGTGATGTAAGAATGGTTATGATTGTGATAAACCACAAACACAACATTTCAAAGTCTGTTCTGTTAAAGCAAATTCCTCATATTCCCTCTCAAGTTTAGTTCTGTTGAGATACTGTTAAATTTTATTTCTAATATGGTTGCAACCACTACCATGACTCTCTTAATGTTTACACTTGCTTAAATATAGTCAGTTGAAGTTGAAACCTATGTCCATGTATGACAGCTATTTTATTTTATTTAAGATTTTATTTATTTATTTATTTATTTATTTCAGAGAGAAAGAGAAAGAGAGAAAGAATGAGTGGGGGAAGGGGGAGAAGGAGAAGAGGACTCCCTGCTGAGCAGAGAGCCCGATGCAGGGCTCGATCCCATCATGAACAGAGCTGAGGCAGATAAATGCTTAACCAACAGAGCCACTCGGGACGCTGATGACTATTTTAATTATGCTGGTCAACAGCCTCCTAAATTAAAAACCTATCATCATATTAACTCTATATTTGTCAAGACCAAAAACAAGGTAATAAAAGAAGTTAACTATCCCCATATCTGTACATTGCTTCTAGCCTTTCAGAGGATGCCATATCTAGAACTTTCTGAATGGCAGTCTAGAAGGAAGGATTTAGAATATATACTCCATATCAGATCATGCAAAAGATGCATTTTCCTTGAAGTTTTAAGCCAAGGAATAAAGATACCTTTCTAGTGTGGTCTGTGAACTATTCTTGCTAGCCTGAGCATGGTTTATGGAACATCAGTGGCATCAATACCTGGGAAGCTCCTCAGAAATACAGAATATCAGGTCCTATCTCACATGTTCTAAATTATATTCTGTTTTTACCAAATTCTCTAGGCAAATCATATATGTACAATAAAGTTTGAGAAGCACTGGTCTAGATAACCTTCACCAAAAATAAAAATTATATTTCATGTGAGTTTCTTAGAAATTTGTGCTAACTGTGCATTTATTTCAATGGATTAAGGAGTTATATTTGCATATTCTTTCCAGTTATAAGCACTAAGTTCAGTTCAATAAGATAATTCAAATGTTTGTACTAGGCAAAACCCAAGACACATTCAAGCTAAGTATTACTCACATTAAATTTTAAACACAAATGTATTTCAAAGGAATCCAATCTATATATTTTGAACTAATTTACATTTACATTTTTAAAGCACACTTTTGATGTCTATAAAGTTTCAAGAGGTGTGTGTGTGTGTGTTAATACCAGAAACTTCAGAATATTATTCATGGATCCTGAAATTTTAAAACTAAAGTTTAAAAAATGTATTTAACTTAGAAAACTGTGATTTACAATTCCAGTCCAAATTAACATTACTTAAAATTATTTATTGCACCAAAGTTCCAAGACAAAGAAAAATCCATTTAAAGCAATCAATTTGCTATTTTTAACACTTTGCAGCAAAATATAGTGATAGGCTTCGATTATGCAATTTTAAGTAAAATGTTAAAACTACAGTGACATATGTGGGTGAATGCTTAATTTTTTTTCTTATATTACCTCTCAAGTAATTTTCAAATATTAAGACTAAAAATGGGATTTTCTTCATAGGCACGCTGTTTAGATGTATGTGAAAGATTGACAGTAATATCCTAAAACAAAACAAAACAAAAACAAACAAATTCCAAAAAAGTGTAATCATATCAAATACCTGAGCAAAAAGTGTAGAAAAGAAAGGAAGAGACAATTAGTGGAGTGCACAAAGTCTAAGACAAGACATAAATTATACACTCAGATCTATCATATTTCCCATAAGTAAGTAAAAGAGTTACATTAACTTCCCTTGTAAATGAGTCAGGAATTGGCCAGGCATATACTCATTTGTCTCTCTTTCACTAACATATTTGTCTTCTTTCTCCCTAAGTCAAATGAATGATCAATATGATGGAGCTATGGGGATACTGACTTGGTTTTCCTATGGTCTCAGAGAATAAGTCTTCCCGATATTTTGGTTGTATATAATTCTTATTTAAAATAAAACTGAAGATGATGATCTATCATCTAATTTGAAGTACATAATAATTTTATAAAAAACAGATTTTAATGAGACTTGCTGTTTCTCTAAATTATCAATACACTCTCCTAAGTTATTAAGACTTCATTGAGCAAGAAAACAATGTATTTTCTTATTAAGTTCATCACTAAATAATCAGAGAACTCTATTCTTTATGCTGTGCTCAAAATTAAGCAGATGTGAACTGGGGTAAATTATATCACCTGTACTTTTCTGCAAGCACAATCAACTTTCAGGTCTGTAGTGAATACACCTCTCAGTTGTTTTCAATCCTTTCCTTTCCTCTCTTTCCTTCCCTTTCTTTCTCCCTCCCTCCTTTTCTTTCTTTGCCCTTTTCCCCACTTTCTGTTTGTTTATGTTTTTGCTTTTTAAACAAGGCCAGAAACTTAGTGTCCAAATACAATCAAGGAGCTATCAAGAACAAAGAAAGACCCAAATTTTTGAAAACCTGAGGCAAAGAACCATGTCTTTTCTTTTTTATACCTCTTCAATATTTCTTTACCATGCTTGTGAATGACAGGGCCGAACTATACTGACTTGCATTTATTTTCAGAACAAACAGCTATGCACAGAAATATTGACAATAGTGTTTTTACAAGCTAGAATCTCATTTTCCTTAAGGGTTTTTTATTTTTTTTCTTCATAGTGGTCCATACACTTGCAGCCTAAGTTTCTAATTTAGGGCAATACAAGAGTGCCCTAATAAGACTGCCTTGTCATCGTATGTGAAACCTCACCTAGCCCTGGGATCTCTCAAAATGCTACCTCAACGTTATGTAGAAACAGAAGCTAAAATTGATCTATAAGAATCCAAATCATTGGATAGAGCTGTGGTTTCTAAAGGTCAATCCACACCTTACACCAAGCAAAAGCCTGGGGCCATCAGAGTACATTAAGCTTGGGTAACAACATACAAGTAGTAAGAACACTGACCTTAACAAAGTACACACTGTAGGGGGATGATAGCTCTTGAAATATACTGTTTATGAATATTCTATTGTCTTACCATCCAGTTAAAATTTTCCAAGTGCAATAACAGAATCCTTTATGCCCTACTTCTAATCTAAAGTCATGAATTTTTGACCAATATTATTCCCTGAAATTTATTCAACTACTGGAAATATGAGATCAGAAGCCAAACTTTTTAGAATCTTTACATAATTCATATACTCAAGTATTTTACATTGTAGCCCCAAAAAGTCGTTCTCGGTTCTGACTAATATTATTGGCAACCTGCCTGGTAAAATCTGTGGACAAATTAACACCTTGTCCGGTCCTAACCCCTGACCCATTCCTTTAAACTAATTTAGTTATTTCCTACTGAATACAACTCTAAAATTAGATATAAACCCAAATATCTCTCAGTCTAGACTACCTTATAGAAACAAGAGCTCTTAACAGTGGTTTATACGATTATACTTTATTACTGTTTGGAAATTTCAGTGCATTAGATTTTGAAGAAAAACGATCTTACAAAGGAGCTTGGCTGAGATTTGATGGAATTCTAGTCTGACTGAAGTACATACCTATTTGAAGACAATCATTACAGAAAAAAATCCCTAATTTAGTTTGGAGGCAGAAGACATATTTTTAAGGGACAGTAGAGGGTAGATATTACTGTTATGAAAATAACTTAAATCAATGGTTGAGTGGGAAAAAGCGTTTTGAAGGTGACTTACTGTTCACTATATGCCCTTTTAAAACTTTGATGTTTATACTATGGCCATGTACATCATATTAAAAAAGTACACCAAATAATGTACAGTTGACCCTTAAACAACACAGGTTTGGACTGCACAGGTCCACTTATACATGCATTTTTTTTTTCAGTAAATACAGTCAGTACTATAAATGTATTTTCTTTTTGTCATGATTTGCTTAATAACATGTTCTTTTCTCTAGTTTATTGTAAAAATACAGCATAGAATACATATAACATATAAAATATGTGCTAATTGACTGTTTATGTTATCAGTAAGGCTTCCAGTCAACAGCAGGCTATTAGCAGTTATGTTTTTGGATAGTCAAAAGTTCTAAGTGAATATTGGACTATGCAGGAGATTGGTGCCCCTAACTTCAGTATTGTTAAATGGCCAACTGCATTAGCAGTTGATATGTAGTCAATATCAACTTCAGAGACAGAAATAATACACTATTTAAAGATAAATTACCAAAAAGTTGTAGTAAAGAATTTTTATTGGCTACTTTAAGTCACTATTTCAAACCATCTCAAATAGCAATAGGGTATTGGACACTAAAACAAAAATGTCTTATCAATGGACTCAGCAATTCTTCCTAAGAAAGGCAATAAGATGGAATAAGGGAGAAATGAAGAAAGAAAGAAGCACCATTTTATTTCCAGAAAAAACAATATGTTTTTTCCTCTTCCAGCATGCATGGAAAAGAAGACTCCAATGAGAGTTTAAAGAGGCAAAGGAGGTGCTTTGTCCTGTATAATCTGGCTGCAAAGGCAGACAGTATATGTTACCTGTGATAGAAATGACAAGAAATTATAAAAATACTATAAAATGAGTGCCAAGCAGCCAGTAAGAACCTCAATGCAAAGAAATCTAAATGCTGAAAACAAAATGAAAATATTTAAGTTAAAAGAAACAAGTTATATTTATTTCTATGGCAAGGACCTATATTTATATGAAACAGAAGACCCAGAGTTTCCAAAGTAGTCCTACTTGGGTGGTGGCTTAGGAGTCAGTATTCAAATCCAAATTCCACATCATACTAGCTAAGCAAACTTGACCAAAACATGAATACTCCTATCCCTCTGTCTCCATCCTCCTGGGACTATTTTTCTACAGATTAAGTTTGCAAGACAAAACACACACACACAAACACACACACGTACATATTATGCGCAGCAGTAAATATGCTACTAAAAAAAATTTAGAGTCATAGTCATATTCACATTTGCAGCCTTGCAAGAACACCTTATCAACCTACCAGCTTTTCTTCTTTAGGAATTAACATGCAAAAATAAAGCAGAAGAAGTTGGGGGATTCCTTGGTTTTTAGATTCACTGCTCCAATTTAGCATTTCAAAGTGAGGCCTATTTACCAAACCTCCAGTTACCTAAACACAATTAAAACTCATAATCACTGATCAAAAATTAACATAGTTTGTGTGAGAACATCACACAACACATAAGACCTCTCTAGGAGCACCACCCGCAGAGCTGTTAATGAACAGGCATCTGAGAACATGCCTTGACCTTGTTTCTCTAGATAGAGGGGAAAGNCAACACAAAGAGGACAGAAGAAAATTTAAGAAAGTCAGGCTAGATATAGAAAAGTTATATATAAATGCAACTTTCCAAGAAAGAATGCATAGAGGAGGAGGCTTGGAAAGATGGTAGAGTAGGAGGACCCTAAGCTCACCTCATCGCATGTTTACAACTAGGTATCACTCATATCTGAATAAATAAACCAGAGAGTGATCCTAAGACTGGCAGAACAAACTCAACTAAATATAAAGAAGCCACAGTGGATAGGTTAGGAAGGGCAGGAACAGTGGTCAGGAGCTCAGAAGCTGCCTGCAGGAGGGAGGGAACGGTAGGCACTAAGAGGGGGAAAGTCCCAGGGAGCCTACAAGGGGAAAAAGAATCCCCATAATGTCTGGCCTTGAAAACCAGAGGGGCTAAATTCTGGGAGTTTGTATAACCAGGGGCACTTGGAGCCTGGAGCTTTAAAAATCAGCTGACTCAGCACTGGGCAAGCTGGGAGGGCAAGTGATAGCTGAGTTCCTACCTTTAAAGAGACAGCAGCCCACAGATAGGCAACACAGAAGCAACAGTTTGCACAATGCCAAGGGCAAAGGGGAGCGATATCTATTTATAAGGATTTCAGAGTGTGTTGGGGGACTTCTCCAGGAACAAAGGAGCTGGCAGGCACCACTTTGTTCTCCCGCCACCCAACATAAACACAGAGCCACCTGCAGGAGGTGGTATAGCACAAACAGTTGCTACCTAACCTGCCAGCTGAGTATCAAACCCATGAGATCTCCTGAGGACTCACCCACTCTGAGTCTGCTGGCCTCCACTCTGGGCTAAGGGAAAATTTTTTTTAATACTGTGTGCACTCTGCCCAATCACCACCTCAGTGCTTGGTGCCCCTGTGGCCACCACACTTGAGGGATCCAGCCTAGAACTATTGGCTCAGTGCAAATTTTGCTAATCCCACACAGATACCTTGCCCAATCACCATGTGCACGACACAGCACCCCCAGACGCCACCACCACCACAGTGTGCTGTGCCCCCAGTGGCCACTGGCCTATGAGAGATCCCACATAGGACTAGCAGCTCAGTACAAATTTTGCTACCACCACCACCCCACCCCCAGCATTCTTCAGTCATGCCCCCTCAGAGCTGGCCTGCCTGGGTCTCACTAACATCATAGAGAGCAAGCATAGCCCACAACAGGCAGAGAATCGGTGAAGAGCTCTGGACCGAAAGGAAAAATGAGGAAGACACAATAGAAGGATGTAAGCAACCCACATGGAAGACTCCCCTGAAGTGCCAGGTTCAGGTGAACAGAGGATACTGAACTGCAGGGCACTACAGGACCTCTTCATAAAGCCACTACTTTCAAGAGCAGAAGATGTAGCTGACTTTCCTAACACAGAGAAACAGACAGAGAGGTGGACAAAATGAGGAGACAGAGAAATATATCCAAATGAAAGAACAGGACAAAATCATAGCAGGAGATCTAAGTAAAACAGAAATAAGTAATATGCCTGATAGAGAACTCAAAGTAATGATAAAGATACTAAATAGACTTCAGAAAAGGGTGGAGGACATCAGTGGGACCCCTGACGAAGAGATAAAAAATGACATATCAAAGATTAAGAACTCAATAAATGAAATTAAAAATACAATAGAAATAATAAATAGTAGGATATAGGAAGTAGAGGAATGTATAAGTGACCTGGAGGATAGAGTAATGAAAAGCAATCAAGCTGACCAGGTAAGGGGTAAATAAATTCTGCATAATGAGAATAGACATAGAGAACTCAGTGATTCCATCAAGTATAACAATATCCACATGAAAGGGATTCCAGAAGAAGAGAGAGAAATGGGGGCAGAAAATGTGTTTGAAGATGTAATTGCTGGAAACTTCCCAAATCTGGGGAGGGAAACAGAGATCCAGATTCACGAGGTACAGAGATCCCCCGACAAATTCAATGCAAGGAGGTCCACACCAAGACACACAGTAATTAAAGTGGCAAATAAAAGTGATATAGAATTTTAAAGGTTGCAAGAGAAAAGAAGACAGATATAAAGGAAACCCCATAAGGCCATATTTCAGCAGAAACCCTTGCAGCCCAGAAAAAAGTGGCATGATATATCCAAAGTGCTGAAAGGAAAAAATCTGCGGCCACTCTAATTGGCAAGGCTATCATTCAGAATACAAGAAGAGAGAGAGTTTTCCAGACAAACAAAAACTAAAAGAATTCATAACCACTAAACCAGCCCTCCAACAAATGGTATGGGGGACTCTGTGAGTGAAAAACAAAAACCATAAGTAAGACTAAGAGAAATAGGAAGCACAAAAGAAAAAAAAAAAGTATCTGTAAAATTCTATCAGGAGAAGCACAAAATAAAAGGATGTGAAATATGATAACAGATATCTGAAACATGGAGAAGAGTAAAAATGAGTTCAAAATTATGCAACCATCAGCTTAATATAGACTGCTATACACAGAAGATGTTATATATAAACCAAATGGCATCTACAAATCAAAAAACTAGTAATAGGTATGCAAAAAATAAAGAGTAAGGAATACAAGTATATCACTAAAGAAACAGCAAACCATGAAAGAAAGAGAAGAATCAGAGAAAAACCACAAAAGCAACCACAGAACAAATAACAAAATGACAATAAATACATATCTTTTTTTTTCTTGTTATGTATTATTATTATTATTATTATTATATTACAGTTGTGAGATGACTCAAAATTTCCCTCAAAATTTCCCAGTGTCTATGACTGATAACAAAGACTAACAGTGATTTTATTTGTGCTTAACTACCTTGCATGTTCCAGTCAAACCACACCCCTTGAAAACCTACACACCCATAGATTTAAATAGAGTATGAATAACAACGTCTACCACCTCTCTGTACTGATTATGCATGAAACCTATGCTGTTATTACAGTGCATTCTTTTTTTTTTTTTTAAATGATTTTTTATTATATTATGTTAGTCACCATACAGTACATCCCCGGTTTCCAATGTAAGGCTCGATGATTCATTAGTTGTGTATAACACCCAGTGCACCATGCAATACGTGCCCTCCTTACTACCCATCACCGGTCTATCCCATTCCCCCACCCCCCTCCCCTCTGAAGTCCTCAGTTTGTTTCTCATAGTCCATAGTCTCTCATGTTTCATTCCCCCTTCTGATTACCCCCCCTTTCTTTATCCCTTTCTTCCCCTACCGATCATCCTAGTTTTTATGTTCCATAGATGAGAGAAATCATGATAGTTGTCTTTCTCTGCTTGACTTATTTCACTTAGCATTATCTCCTCCAGTGCTGTCCATGTTGTAGCAAATGTTGAGAACTCGTTCTTTCTGATAGCTGAGTAATATTCCATTGTATATATGGACCACAACTTAATCCAGTCATCTGTTGAAGGGCATCTCGGCTCCTTCCAGCGATTTAGCTATTGTGGACATTGCTGCTATGAACATTGGGGTATATGGCCCTTCTCTCTTCACTACGTCTGTATCTTTGGGGTAAATACCCAGTAGTGCAATGGCTGGATCATAGGGTAGCTCAATTTTTAACTTTAAAGGGACCTCCACACTGTGAGTGGCTGTACCAACTTGTATTCCCACCAACAATGTAGGAGGGATCCCCTTTCTCCACACACATCCTCTCCAACAATTGTTGTTTCTTGCCTTGTCTATTTTGCCATTCTAACTGGCGTAGGTGGTATCTCAGTGTGGTTTTGATTTGAATTTCCTTGATGGCTAATGATTTTGAACATTTTTCATGTGTCTGTTAGCCATTTGTATGTCTTCATTGGAAAAGTGTCTGTTCATATCTTCTGCCCATTTTTTGATTTGTTTATTTGTTTTTCGTGTATTGAGTTTGAGAAGTTCTTTGTAGATCTTGGATACCAGTCCTTTATCTGTAGTGTCATTTGCAAATATATTCTCCCATTCCGGGCTGCCTCTTAGTTCTGACTGATTTCCTTGGATGCAGAAACTTTTAATCTTGATGAAGTCCCATAAATTCATTTTATCTTTTGTTTCTCTCTTGCCTTTGGGGATGTGTCATGAAAAAGGTTGCTTTGCGATGTCGTGAGTTGTTGCCTATGTTTTCCTCTAGAATTTTGATGATTCCCGTCTCACATCGAGGTCTTTCATCCATTTGGAGTTTATTTTTGTGTATGGTGTGAGATAGTGGTCAAGTTTCATTCTCTTGCATGTAGCTGTCCAATTTTCCCAGCACCATTTATTGAAGAGACTGTCTTTTTCCCACGGATGTTTTTCCTGCTTTATCAAAGATTAGTTGCCCAAAGAGCGAGGGTCCATTTCTGGGCTCTCTATTCTGTTCCATTGGTCTATGTGTCTGTTTTTGTGCCAGTACCATGCTGTCTTTGTGATCACAGCTTTGTAGTACAGCTCGAAATCCGGCATTGTGATGCCCCCAGCTTTGTTTTTTCCTTTTCAACAGTTCCTTGGAGATTCGGGGCCTTTTCTGGTTCCATACAAATTTAAGGACTGTTTGTTCCAGTTCTTTGAAAAATGTCCTTGGTATTTTGATCGGGATAGCATTGAGTGTAGATTGCTCTGGGTAGTATGGACATTTTAACTATGTTAATTCTTCCGATCCATGAGCATGGAATATCTTTCCATCTTTTGATGTCTTCCTCAATGTCTTTTAAGAGTGATTTATAGTTTCTAGAATATAGGTCCTTTACGTCTCTGGTTAATTCCAAGGTAACGTAGGTTTTTGGTGCTATTGTAAATGGGATGGATTCCCTAATTTCTTTCTCTTTCTTCGTCTCCGTTATTCGTGTATAGAAATGCAACTGATTTCTGAGCATTTATTTTGTATCCTGCCACGTTACTGAATTGCTCTATAACTTCTAATAGTTTGGGAGTGGCTTCTTTTGGGTTTTCCATATAGAGTATCATGTCATCTGCAAGAGAGATATTTGACTTCTTCTTGCCAATATGAATACCTTTGATCCCTTTTTGTCGTCTGATTGCTGTTGCAAGGACTTCTAGTACTATGTTGAATAATAGTGGGAACTGGGCATCCTTGTCGAGTTCCTGATCTTAAGGGAAAGCTCTAGGCTTTCCCCATTGAGAATAAATATTTGCAGTAGGCTTTTCATAGATGGCTTTCATGAGATTGAGAAATGTACCTTCTATTCCTACACTCTGAAGGGTTTTAATCAGGAAAGGATGCTGTATTTTGTCAAATGCTTTTTCGGATCGATTGAGGAGGATCATATGGTTCCTGAGTCTTTTCTTGTTGATATGATGTATCACGCTGATTGATTTGCGAATATTGAACCACGCTTGCATCCCAGGTATGAATCCCACTTGATCGTGATGGATAATCCTTTTTAATGTACTGTTGGATTCTATTAGCCAGGATCTTGTTGAGGATTTTGGCGTCCATATTCATTAGGAAATTGGTCTGTAATTTCTTTTGATGGGTCTTTGCCTGGTTTGGGGATCAAGAGTAATATTGGCCTCATAGAATGAGTTTGGTAGCTTTCCTTCTGTTTCTATTTTTGAAATAGCTTTAGGAGAATAGGTATTATTTCTTCTTTGAATGTTTGGTAGAATTCCCCAGGAAAACCGTCCGGACCTGGAGTTTTGTTATTTGGAAGGTTGTTTATCACTGACTCAATTTCTTCATAATTAATTGGCCTGTTTAAGGAATCAATTTCTTCGGTTTCAATCTTGGTAGTTTATAGGTTTCAGGAAGGATTCCATCTCTTCCAGATTGCTTAGTTTATTGGCATATAGCTGTTGATAAAATTTCTAATAATCCTTCCAATTTCAATGGTGCTCAGTGACCTCTCCTTTTCATTCATAATTTTAATAATCTGGGTCCTTTCTCTTTTCTTTTGGATAAGTCTTGCCAGTGGTCTGTCAATTTTATTGATTCTCTCAAAGAACCAGCTTCTAGTCCTGTTGATCTGCTCTACTGTACTTCTGGTTTCTGCTTGATTGATTTCAGCTCTAATTTTGGTCAACTGCTTCCCTCGTATGGGATTAGGCCTGTCCCTCTGTTGCTGTTCCAGCTTCTTGAGGTGAGAATATAAAAACTGCATTTTAGATTTTTCTATTCTTTTGAGTGAGGCTTGGATGGCTATGTATTTCCCCCTTAGGACTGCCTTTGTAGTATCCCATAGGTTTTGGACTGTTGTATTTTCATTCTCATTGGTCTCCATAAATTGTTTTATTTGGATTTTTTGATTTCCTGGTTTATCGAGTCATTCCTGAGTCGGGATGGTTCTTAGTCTCAAGTGTTGAGTTTCTTCCAAATTTTCCTCCTTGTGGTTTAGTTCCAATTTCAGAGCTTGCAGGTCTGAGAATATGAGGGATATTCAATCTTTTCTATCGGCTGAGACCTGTTTTGTGTCCTCAGATGGTATTCTTGAGAATGTTCCATGGGCATTAGAAATAGAATGAGTATTCTTTGGTTCCTGGAGTGTAGTGTTCTATATATATCTATTGAGGTCCAATCGAAATCGAGTATGGCATTCAAATAACTTGATTCTTTTCTTAGTTCTTGCCAGGGTGTTCTGTCTATTTCTGATAGTGGAGTGTTGAGGTCCCCTACTATTAATGTATTTTACATTATATTCTCTTTATTCTGATTAAGAGTTGGCTTGTGTATCTTGTCTGCTCCCCGTTAGTATCATATATTTATAATTGTCTTGTCCACTCTTGAATACTTACCATGAGGAGGTAATATAGATGCCCCCTTCTCATCTCTCTATAGTCTGTAGTTTAAAATCCAAATTTATCTGATATGAAATTCTTACCCAGCTTTTTTAGGGTCATGCATGAAAGATGGTACTCCATCCTCACTCTCAGTCTGAATGCATCTTTTGGGTTTGAAATGAGTCTCTTGTAGACAACAAATGGATGGGATCATTTCTTTTTATCCAATCTAACAACCCTGTGGCGCTTATGGGATGGTTCAAACCATTTACATTAAGACTGATTACTAGAATATGATTTAATGTTGCCATGTTTGCCAAGTAAGTCTTTGTTTTCTGGCATGCACTTCTTCTTGTATCACTCACTTAGGGCCTTTTGCTTTTATAGAGCTCCCGTAATATCTCCTTGCCGGGCTGGTTTGTAGTTACAAAAATTGGATTGTGACTGGCGATTCTGAATATGCTTTATTCTCCATCAATTCTGAATAGAAACCACTTCTGATAAAGATCCTTTGGCTGCATGTTTTTCTCTGAAAGAGCTTTAAATATGCTCCCCCAACCCTTTCCTCTCATTCCAGGTCATGGCCATAGACAGGTCTGACGTAATTCTCGATGCTTTTGCCTGTACGTTGAGAAATTTCTTTGCCCTGGCCGCTTTGAATACTGTATCCGCCATCTATATATTTGCAAATTACTATGGCGTGACGTGGCGTGGTTTGTCATGGTTGAGCTTGGGAGGGTCCTCTCTGCCTCTTGGACACGAATGTTTGTTTCCCTTGCTAGATTAGGGAAGTTTTCAGCTACAATTTGTTCAAATATCTCTTCTAGACCTCTGTTTTTCTCCCCACTCGGGGATGGATGATTCTAACATTGGATGTTTCATGGAGTCGAATTCCTGTAACCTACATTCGTGGGCGTGGATTTTTTAAGACCATCTTCTATTTTCATTTTTTCCTCTATTAACCTCTCCACACTAACCCGTTCCTCTGCTTCTAGCGCTCCTGGCCGTCAGAGCTCTAGTTTACCTGCATTTGGCTCATAGAATTTTTAAAATTTCTGTCGAGATTCGACTCTCATTTCTGTCCTTAGGGATTCTATATTCTCAGTAACCTTTTCTCGTTAATAGTTTTCAATTCTACTCATCATTTTGACCATCGATTACCTCGAATTCCATTTCCTGATAATTTGGTTACATCCATATCAGTACTTCTGTGCGAGGCCCAGAATCACTGTACTTTTTCTTTGTGGGGGGGGGTTCTCCTTCTTGTCATTCTGATGAAGAGAGGTTGCGTGGGGTTTCAGAGCCCAAATTATTGACTGAGTCCCAGGCCGTGCCCTTGTTTTATAGGGATCTTAGGGATGTGGGCTTATCTTAAAGATTTTATTTTTATTTATTTATATGGCAGCCAATCCAGCGAGAGAACAAAGCAGGGAGTGGGAGAGGAAAAGCGAAGGTCTCCAGGCGGAGGGAGCCTCGATGAGGGGACTCACTTTCCGAACGCTGGGATCACGCCCTAAGCCGCGAGGCAGGCGGCTCAATGACTGTGCCACCCAGGCACTGGTTGTGGGCTTCTTGATTTTCAGCCTCGCCTTCTGTGTTCTGGGGAGGGGCCTGCTGCGCCGATACTCAGGCAACCCTGTTTGGGTGTTCCGTGGTCCCCTAGGGGATGGGGATGGGAACCTCCCTGAGCCGGTTTCCAGGCTTTGTTCTCTGGCGGCTTTCCCTGGCGGTTTGCTGTGCCTCTTCTGAGAGTCAGAGCAGCAGCGGCCGAATTTCAGCCTCTGTCACAGAACAGAGGGATTGCGGCCCATTCTCTACTAATGTTCTGGCCACTTTAACTCTGTTTCTGTTGGTGCTGCTCAACCCTGCAGCGTCCCGGGATGTGCGCCCCACACCCGGCGTCCCAGCCCTCACTTCCAGGGCCGGCGCGTCTCTGTCCTTTGTGTTTCTAATGCCGCCAGCCGCCAGCCGCCCCGCGCGCGCTCCCGGATCTCCCGGTCTCAGTCTGGATCCAGTGAGCGCACCGGGATTCCGGTGTTCCGCGAGATGCCTGGTGGCGCGCGCACCCGGCTCACGGTCTCAGTCTGCTGTTTTGCGCTCCCCTGCAAGTGGCTACCGTTTCCGAGCTAGCCCGAACACGGCGGCTCCCTCCCCTTCCGTTTATCTTCGATATCTGTGCACAGTTTCATGGCTCCCCGCTTCGTACCTCAATACTCAGCGCTGGAGATGTTCATTTGTAGAGATCCAGATGCGTCTTCCTGCGTCTCAGGCTGGTTCCGTGGTTGTTTAGGCTGGTCTGGTACCTATCCAGCTCGACTCGGAGGACCGGCTGAAAACGGTGTCTCCTACTCCTCCCAATAAATACATATCTATCAATAATTACTTTGAATGTAAATGGATGAAATACTCTAATCAAAAGACATAGGATGTAAAAAAAAAAAAAAGACACAGGGTGACAAAAAGGATAAAAAAACAAGACCCATTTATATGTTGCCTAAAAGAGACTCATTTAAGACCCAAAGGCAGATTGAAAGTGAGGATACGGAGAAACATTTATCATGTGAAAAGATGTCAAAAGAAAGCCAGAGTATCGATACTTATATTGGTCAAAATAGACTTTGAAATAAAGTGTGTAAAAATAGACAAAGAAGGACACTATATAATAATGAGGAGACACTTCAATAAGAAGATATAACAATTGTAAATATATATGCACCCAACAAGGAAGCACCCAAATACATAAAACAGTAATAACAAACATAAAGGAACTAATTGACAGTAATACAATAATAGTGAGGTACTTTAACAGCCCATTTACATCAATGGACAGATCATTCAAACAGAAAATCAACAAGGAAATAGCGAGTTTGAATGACACACTGGATCAGATGGATTTAACAGATATATTCAGAACATTCTATACTGAAACAGCAGATACATTCTTTTCAAGTACACACAGAACATTCTCTAGAACAGATCACATAGTAGGCCATAAAAACTCTCAACAAATTCAAAAAGATGAAAGTTATAGCATGCATCTTTTCTGACCACAACATTATGAAACGAGAAGTCAACCACAAGAAAAAATCTGGAAAGACCACAAATACATGGAGGTTAAATAACATGCTACCAAAAATTCAATGGGTAAACCAAGAAATCAAACAAGGAATCCAAAAGTACATGGGGAAAAAAAGAAAATGAAAACACAATGGTCCAAAACAATTGGGATGCAGCAAAAGCAGTTCTAAGAGGGAAGTTTATAGCAATACAGGCCTACCTCAAGAAGCAAGAAAAATCTAAAATAAACAACCTAACCTTACACCTAAAGGAACTAGAAAAAGAACAAAACTGATCAACAAAATTGATAAACTTCTAGCCAGACTCACTGAGAGAGAGAGAGAAAGAAATGGCTCAAATAAACAAAATCACAAATAGGAGAAATAACAACCAACACCACATAAATGAAAACAATTGTAAGAGAATATTATGAAAAACCATATGCCACAAATTTGACAACCTAGAAGAAATGGATGAATTCCTAGAAACATATAACCTACCAAAGCAGGCTGAAATAGAAATTTTTAATGGACCAATTACCAGCAAGGAGACGGAATCAGTAATCAACATCTCCCAACAAAAGGTGGCTTCACAGGTGAATTCTACCCAACTTTTAAAGAACAGTTAAAACCTGTTCTTCTGAAACTATTCCAAAAAATAGAAAAAGGAAACTTCCAAATACATTCTTTGAAGCCACTATCATCCTGATACCAAAACCAGATAAAAACACACACACAAAGAACTACAAGCCAATATCTCTGATGAATATAGATGCAAAAATCTTCAATGAAATACTAGCAAACAGAATCCAAAAACATATTTAAAAAATCATTCACCATGATCGAGTGGGATTTATTCCCAGGATGCAAGGCTGGTTCAAATATTTACAAATTGATCAATGTGATATATCACATCAATACAATAAAGTACAAGAACCATAAGATCATGTAGTGAGACATGAAGGATTTGACAAAGTAGAACAACCACTTATGATAAAAACCCTCAACAAAGTAGGTTTAGAGGGAACATACCTCAACATAATAAAGGCCATATATAAAAAACCCAATTTATACTCAATTGGGAAAAACTGAGAGCTTTCCCCACCTAAGGTCAGGAACAAGACAAGGATGTTCACTCTTACCACTGTCATTTAACATAGTACTGGAAGTCGTAGCCACAGCAATGAGACAACAAAAAGAAATAAAAGACATCAAAATTGGTAAGGAAGAAGTAAAACTTTCACTATTTGGAGATGACATGATACTACATAAAGAAAACCTGAAAGACTCCACCAAAAAACTACCAGAACTGATAAAAAAGTTCAGTAAAGTTGCAGTCTACAAAATCAATGTGCAGAAATCTGTTGCATTTCCATGCACTAATAATGAAGCAGCAGAAAGAGAAATTAATAAAATAATGCCATTTACAATTGCACCAAAGATAATAACTTACCTAGGAATAAACCTAACCAAAAAAAAAAAAAAAAAAAAAGGTGAAAGACCTGTACTCTGAAAACTATAAAACACTGATGAAAGAAACTGAAGAGAACACAAAGAAGTGGAAAGACACCCATGCTCACAGACTGAAAGAACAAATATTGTTAAAATGTCTATATTACCCAAAGCAATCTACATATTTAATGCAATCCCTATCAAAACAACAACAGCATTTTTCAGAGAGCTAGAACAAAAACATCCTAAAACTTAAATGGAATCACAAAAAACTCTGAATAGCCAAAACAATTTTGAAAAAGAAAAGCAAAGCTGAAGGCATCACAATTCCAGACTTAACATTATATTACAAAGCTATAGTAATCAAAAGAATATGGTAGTCGCACAGAAATAGACACATAGATCAAAAGAACAGAATAGAAAGCCCAGAAATAAACCCACGATTATATGGTCAAAGTAGGAAAGAGTATCAAATGGGAAAACGAACGTCTCTTCAAGAAATGGTATTGGGAAAACTGGACAGCAACACGAAAAAGAATGAGACTGGACTACTTTATTACACCATATACAAAAATAAACTCAAAATGGGTTAAAGACCTAAATGTGAGACCTGAAACCATCAAAATCCTAAAGATGAGCACAGGCAGTAATGTCTCCGACACTGGCCGTAACAACATTTTTCTAGACATGTCTCCTGAGGCAAGGGAAACAAAAGCAAAAATAAACTATTGATACTACATCAAAATAAAAAGCTTCTACAGAGCAAAGGAAACAATTAACAAAACTAAAAGGCAACCTACTGAATGAGAGAAGATATTTGCAAATGCCATGTCCAATAAAGGGTTAATATCCAAAATACATAACTTATACAACTCAATACCCAAAAAACAAATAATCCAAAAAATGGGCAAAAGACCTGAATGGACATTTCTCCAAAGAAGACATCGAGATGGCCAACAGATATAGGAAAAGATGCTCACCATCACTGATCATCAGGGAAACGCAAATCAAAACTACAATGAGATACCATCTCACACCTGTCAGAATGACAAAAATAAAAAACACAAGAAACAACAGTGTAAGCAAGGATGTGGAGAAAAAGGAACATTCATGCACTGTTTGTGGGAATGCAAACTGGTACAATCACTGTGGAAAACAATATAGAGTTTCCTCAAAAATTTAAAATAAAACTACCCTATGATCCAGTAATCACTCTACTGGGTTTTTACCCCTCAAAATACAAAAACACTAATTCAAAGGGATATATGCACCCTATTGTGTATAAGAGCATTATATACAATAACCAAATTATGGAAGCAGCCCAAAATAAAGAAGTAGTGTGTGTGTGTGTGTGTGTGTGTACGCGCATGTGTATGTAATAACAACAGAATATTATTCACTGATAAAAAAGAACGAAATTATGCCATTTGCAACAACATGGAGAGATATAGAGAGTATAATGCTAAGTGAAAAAAGTCAAAGACAAATACTATATAAATACCATATGACTTCACTCGTCTGTGGAATTTAAGAAACAAAACAAATGAGCAAAGGAAAAGAGAGAGAAAGAGAGAGAGAAACCAAGAAACAGACTCTTAACTATAGACAAACTGATGGTTATCAGAATGGAGGTGGGTGGAGCGATGGGGAAACAGCTGATGGGGATTAAGAAGTGCACTTCTGATGAAGAATGATGCATGAAATTGCTGAATCACTATATTGTACACTTGAAACTAATATAACACTATATGTTAACTATACTGGAATTAAAATAAAATGAAATAAAATAAAATAAAACGTATATACACACAACATATGATGGCCATAGTTAATAATAATGTATGATTGAAAATTGTAAGGATAATAACTCTTAAAAGTTCTCATCACAAGAAAAAAATTGCAACTATGTAAGGTGATGGATGTTACCTAAACTTATTGTGGTAAACATTTCTAAATATACATATATACAAATAAAAAAATCAGTAACTTTCCATAGTGTGCTCTATATATACATATTTATAAAATGTGTTACTAATATAGTGCTATCACAAATTCTT
This sequence comes from Ursus maritimus, assembly GCF_017311325.1. NCBI lineage: Eukaryota > Metazoa > Chordata > Mammalia > Carnivora > Ursidae > Ursus > Ursus maritimus. The sequence goes on from NW_024426552.1 coordinate 35,555,793, forward strand.
ATAACTTTTTTTTACAAGTTCTTACAACTTAAACAGTGCTTATTTTTTATTTTTCTTCATGGAAGACTATGATATCATTACCCTGATGTTTAAATTTAAAGAATCTACATTATGGGAATTCTATGAGAGAAATGAGCAAGTAAATATTCTAATAAAAAAGATGAAATAAATTCAAAAGACCCAGACTATCAACCACAAATATACATAATAAAAATAAAGCAACCAAATGTAATTATACGTCAATGGATAGACCTAGTTCTCAGGACATTTCTTTTCTATTTAATGGAAGAGTTTTCTGGGACATAGATGTTAAAACATCTTCTCTTAATTATTCCTCACCTTATATGAATTACCACCATCTTAGTTTAGAAAACTGTGATTTTGAACAAATTATGGATTTTCCTCCTTATGTTCACAGAATACCAATGATAGTAGATAGGAAAATTTATGCCATGTGTTTCTGTTAATTAAGCTTCCTTGCTTGTAAGCCATTTCAAGAATCGAAGAGAAATCTCAATTCAGAGTCTCCAGAAATTATTAACTCACAGTTAAATCATTTCTATTACTTTCATAAATATTATTTTTAATTTGCAAAAGCTCTTTTACTTAATAAATGGTTACCATACACAATAGATTCTCCCTTAATACTGGTACCCCAACTAGGGCACTGAGAATTTTGCCCTAATATATATATAAAAATATAGCATTGGCAAGCTTGGACATAATACTATTATCTGAATTCTTAAATGGATATATAATTAATACATTAATACTGTGTATTTGGGCATGCTGGAAAAAGATACAGGTTATTAGAATTCTGAGTCCCATTGATTCCTAAGTGAACTACATTCTCTCGGTGGAAAATTGAGCTCTCTTGGATATTTGTATGAAATGAAGAGCCAATCATTCTTGGGCCTCTTTTCCTTCACAGGAGGTGTAGCAGGGTTCTTGGGGCAACACTGTGGATTTTGCTATACTTGGAAGAAACTCTTGCTACCTTCTTTGTGTCCCAACCTAGTCTAAAATGACTCAGGGAGACTATGCCTCTAGATGGTCACAGCAAAGCCAAACCACAGATTAATCTGAAATTTGATCACTGAGGCATTTACTCCAAAATATTAATTGGATGCCTTCTGTGGACCTCGCTCCACACTAGGCAAAGTTGGTTAATCTGAGTATTCTTTTAATAATGTCTCCATAACAGAAATTAATGCCAGGTTGTGGGTGGCACTAGGGACACATATATCAACAAATACCTTAAAAACGAAGAACCCCCGAGTTTCAGTTGAATTGTCTAGAGTTAGATAAGAGGTTAATGGAATTAAATTTCTTTTAAAAGAGCCGGTAGTGCTTAGTGGTTAAACAATCTTTAGATCAGACAGTCTGACTTTGCAATGTGATCTGCCATATATAATCCTGGATAATTTATGCAGTCTCTCCACACATCACCTCTTGAAAAGGAGGATGATAAAGTCACTGTGTATAACCTAAAGTTAGGAAATAGATAGGTCCTGTATGTGAAGCATTTCCTACTGGGGTTGGCAAATGACAAAGACTTAATAAATATTAGCCATCATGATTAGGTGCCAGGTGATGGAACTTGGAGGATGAGAAGACTTAGCACAGACAGAGGAGCAAAGACAAAGCATTTCAGTTAATAGAGAGAAAACGAGTAAAGGCTTACATTAAAGAAATTCTATACACGACCTTCATTATCCTGTATAATCTAGTTGCTACCTACCTCTCTGAACTCTTCTCAAGACATCTCAACTATATTCATTGTCATTTAGCTACACTGGCATTCACTTTGTTAAACATGCTCAAATTATCCCCAACCCCAGACTATCACACATACTCTTTACCTTTCATCTGCCTAAATCCTGCTCATTCTTCAGGTTTTAATTTAATGTCTCTTCTTCAGGAAAGACTTCACTGAAACATGCATTAATCCCAATTATACTAGGTTTTACTCATTTAAAATCTCACTGAATTCTGAAAAACAATCACAATTAATAATTTACCTGTGTAATTTTTAAAAAATACTTTGGTTCCCCTACTGATGTGAATCCCATGGGAATAAGAACTGAATCTGTCTTGTACATCAATATAGCTCAAAAGCATAAAATAGAACCTAACAGAGTAAACAATGTATATTGCTGTTATATAAATGAGTAAATGAGTATGCAATGAGTCTTCAATCTTTTCAGAAGTAGTGTGGAAACTAACTTAGATAAAAGAAGTGTTCAAGTTAGAAAATAGTATCACGTTAGATGGAGTCAGTTGACAGTTTTACTTATTACTCTGACTTATTTGCAACAAAAAGTAAAGAGTTTAAGTTTTCTGTTTTTTGTTTATTAGCTTTAGCATTTGATTCATATGCATTTATATAATAATGGTCACATAGTGTTTAGGAAAGTTTTTTGGGGAGGGGTAAAGATTGAACACCAAACAGGGTGTTCTTATAAAAATAAAAACATGAAGTGAAAAATGAGCTGAATTACTCCACAGGCAGAGTAAGAGTGAATTAGAATTTGAATTCTGCAATTTCTGAGAAAATACATTTTTTAAAATATAAGAAAAATCAGAATTTGATTTTTTGCACACTTATTCCATGTATTTATTTATTTATTGGGAATGATATATCCGTAGCAGTGGTGGGGGCATTGGTAAGATCTCTGAAGCCTTACTTTTTAACATGTAGCCCAAGCTCCACAGCACTAACTGCAAGTTTATGAGAAATAAGAATTTCAGGACTCACTCTAGAACAGTTGAATTAAAATCATTTTCCCAACATCTGCAGATCATTTAGATGCACAATTAACTATGAGAAGCACTACTCTGAGGATCTTAGTCTGGCCATAGTTGATGCTATCCTGAAATAGGGTAGAAACAGATAAGATAGCAAGTGACTATCAGCTACCGAAAGAGAATTGATAGATCTTTGACAATTTTATTTAGAAATGAAGTAGAGGCAATTGTCACTGATTTAGCAGTTCAGTGGGAACAACTGATAAAAATGACAGTGCATTTTTGAAAATAATAATAACAACAAAGAACAAAATAGGATAAACTTTGAATTACAAGATACTCCTGGGAAGACATAATCCAGATATTTTAAAGCTGTTTCTGTAATGATAGTTGGACTCAAGATGTAAATTCCATGGTAAAGATGAAGCTTCAGATTATTCCCATTGTGACGTCAATTGGTAATTTCCTGTTTTCCACCTGTCCTCAAGCATTTTACCAAATCCTTCCATTCGTGAAAACATCCTATTATTCTTTGGAAGATGGAGTCAATATCTTCTGATTAAATATTTCCCAAACACAGGACACTCTGTGCTGAAATTATGACCAGCTCTCCCTCAAGGCCACTTCAAAGTTGGCATCCCATCTATATGAAGAGACTGGGGCTTCTCTAACAAAAGATGATCTAGGTATCATATTCCTCTTATCAAAGAAGATAAATTTAATGGTTTTTAAAACAAAAAGCTACCCATACTGTTTTTAATTTCCTTTTTTTTTTTTTTTTTTTTTTTTTTTACATATTTCTATGTGTTTCCATTTTATGGGAGCTTATTTCCTTATTGGCTCACAATAACTAAACACCCTTTTATCAAATCTTTACTGATCCCATCATTTAGCAGACACAAGGTTGGCATTAGAGATACAAAAAGGAGAAATCAATAGTATGTATCTGTCAGACTTATCTATCAGACAGATAAAAAGTCATTAACTTTACTAAAATATAATGGCTATAAGATAGGTACATAGGCCACTATTTTTGTATATCTAGCATCTCTGGGTTAAACTGGAATGGCTTAAAAGTATTTTAACAATACATATCATAATCAGTGGCTTGTGTTTTTATATTTTGTCAAGTATTTTTCTCCCTCACGTTATCTCTCTTTTTTTTTTCCTAGCAAAGAAACATAGTAGACACTAATTAAACACTTTGAGTAACTGACAACCAAATCGTGTCCATATGCTCTATTAAGGACAAAAAATAAAATTAATAAGATTATCTGTTTGAGAATCATTTTGTCAAATTAAAAGCATGTTGTTAAAAATGTATTTATTTGCTCTACTACCTATTCAATCAAAAAGAGTGACTCAAGAAAGATCATTTAATATCCTAATTTTTAGAACTTTGAAATATTCAATAAACAGTTGCATGAAAATGTACTATTTTACTTCAAGCAGACAATTTACCTCAATCTTACTCCTGGCAGCTATTTCTTTTGTACTTAGTTTTTAGCACCGTATTTTTTTTTTTTTTAAGTAAATGTTCTTCACTTTAAATTCATCAAACTGAGTCTCAAATGGTTTTGAATAAAGAGAGGTTGATCACAGACAGGACATCTGAACAAAAACACAACCTTCCCTAAAAGCTACACTCTGCCTTTAGGCAGAGTAGAGAAAGGTTAAAATAGCCTAAGGCTCCTCATTTAGGAATTACAGAAAAATTCAAAAATTACAGATAATTCAAGGGATCCTTTATTTCCCTGATACTCCTGGGAGTTCTCATCTTCCCCCTTCCTACCTTCTACAGCAAATCCTACTTGTCACCTCAAATAACCATGCTTTATCAAAATCCAGACTTCTACCTGTGACTCTAACTAAGGAAGCAAGATCCTCTTATGAGGTGCTGAACAATGATTAAAGGCACTAAAGACATGATCCTTTTTCACCTCATCAATGTCAGTCCTTCCATTCTGGCCTGTTTTGGTGCTTCCCCTTTTGCCACTCTGAACTTGTCAGTGACACTGAATGGACAATACGGAGCAAAAAGAAGTACGCTGTTCAAGCCACTGCTCAATCATGTTTCTCAAGCCAGAAAATGTAGGAAGCTGAGGAGTAAGGTCGATGGAGGCCCATTTTATAAATCTAAGTGTGAGTGCAAAAGACATCATTTAATTTTATAATAGTCTGGGATATAGGGAATAATACCTATGGTGCTCTCATGACATAGCTAAGGCTATTCAAACCCAATCTCAGTTGAGGGTCCTTAAACCCAAAAAAGTTAATATTGCTGTGGAAGGGTCCCTAACCCTATGATACTGATTTGTGACTCTCTGGAGGAAGAAACATGTGAGCAGGATATAGCAGATTCCCTCAAATTACATACAGAAACCATCAAAAAACAGAAAAACAAAACAGAGGTCCACAGCTCACTAAATTTGAAATCCAAACTTTACCGGAAATCCAAAATTTACTAAAAGAATTTCTGCAACAAATAGTTGAAAGAGTGCTGATTAAATTTTATGCCTTTACAACAAAGGTTCTAGATTAACATCTGCTCACATGTGCCAATTGGAAACATCTCATGGCTTTTATCAGTACTGAAGCTCAAATTTCAGTTATCCCGTGGATCCCACTAAATTTCAGTAAGGTATCCCTTTACTCTTAGAGGAGTTGCAAAATATAAACTACAGGGGGAAAAAGTATGCTTCACCTTATTATTCCCTATATCCCAGACTATATGAATTTTTTTTTTTTTTTTTTTTTTTGCAACACAGGCAAAAGCATTTTTAAGTTACAGTATGTCATCTGTTTTAGGAGTGTGGTCTTCAGCATGCTACATAGTGACTACTTCTCCACATGAACAACCACTGATGGGCCTGTACATTCCACAGTCTTTCCCTTAAGCATGCAATATGATGGTGGCCAGTGCCAGGTTGAGACATGCAATCAATGGTGACAGGATAAAAGTTATTCCTTTGAGCTAGAGGCAGTTATGACTTATGTTAGAATTAAGACAAACGATTCAACCTAAGTCACACGAATAGTTCCCAGACAAAACATATGAACTATAGCCATTTTAATGAGGCCCCTAATTCCATACTACTGTCCCTAAATGCCAATTATCAGAAACTTTCAACTTAGGTCAGCTAAATCTGTAAGGGAGATGTTGGAGTGTTCAGCAAATGCAGCATAATGCAACACAGCTCAAAGCACAAACCATTTTTCAGCAGCTCAAAGTGAAAGCTTGCCAGTAGAAAACAAAACCAGTTACCAAAAAAAAAGCATTAGAAGAACCCCCCCCCCAACCCTTGACCCCATAGTGATGGTCATTGTTTGGCCATCCTCCTTACAGTGTCAATTGTTTTATTCACCCACAGAGGTGGGATGTACCCCCACACATGTAGCACCTAAACTTTGGGTTTAGTTGGGTATAAGCCCGATTATGCCACATTCAATTCAAGTGTTTTTTAAATTTTTTTCTCATAGTCTTCACTACATCAAATTTATTATTCCAATGGTACTAATACAGCTGAAGTTGCTCATGGTGACACCACACAAGAGTTCCCACCTTCTAGTCTCTGTTCAAAGAAAATGTGCACCTGTTTGATCCTCTCCCCTATGAGAAAATCCATATTAACCATTTACCTAAATAAGCTTCCTGATGCATTACATAAATAAATAAATAAAAATAAATAAACAAACAGGATGTTTGAGTTTCCCTCTGAAGAAATGAGAAAGAAAAAAAGGGTTGAGTGCCCCACCCTCTCCCCTACCCCTACCAGTCAAATAAGTACCTGCTAAGAAGGCATTTCTGTGGCTTCTTAAGTCTCGAAATCAGTATCAAAGAGAAGGACATCAAGAGTAAACGTTGTGCATTGCGATGGCACAGTTCAGGCCCCAGAAATCTGTCAGGTGGAGCACCACCTGTATGGATAGTGCTGAGGTGTCCTGAGGAGAATTTGAGGGCTCGCTGTGGTCCATCTTCAGCCAGACGCTGGTGCTACACGGAATCTCGCCCTGGGCGAGGTGGACTTCCTAGAAGCCTCCCTACAACTAGTCCAGAAAGTTGTCCAGAATTCGGATGCCTTCCTTCAAGCCTTTGCGCCCCTGACTGGGGCGGCCAGTGTTGTTAAACGGGTCTCTTGACAGGATCTGCCAGTGGTCACACAGGCACGAGGGGAAGGCCTGGCCGGCCGCTTGTGTTAAACCTCAGCTCTTTTTTTCAGTGGATTAAGGACTCACTGACAAGCAGGAAGGCTTTCATAACAAACATGGCGATACTGGCCACCTCGGACTCCTCGAAGATGTGGCTCCGCTTCCTGTCGAGGACACCAGAGACGCCACCAACCACTTGTCCTGGGTATCACATCTCCGCAAGGCATATGGGCTCCAATTGTCTTGGCCAGACCCTCGGCACTCCGCGGTAGAGGCGCGCTAGATGACGTCAGTGTGCAGCGACATACGGTGGACGGCAAAGTGCACGTAACACACGTTCTCCTCGCACAGCGCCGTCTCCTTTGGCCTTCTAGATCTCAGCCACCATGCTGTCCCTGATCTTGTTGAATACTGCACGCCCTTGGTGATACCGATGAGGATGTTGGCGCCCGTGCCGTTGGGTCGAAAACACCAGATCTTGCAGGTCTCAGCCACGTATTTGTACTTCTCAGCTAGGTAGCAGCGCGTTGCTTGAGTTCCTGGCGGGTGGATACCTCAGCCTTGTTAGATGTTCTCCGCCTGACGGTCAGGGAGGGCCAGTGCCTTCACGTGCAGCTCCTATGCTGGTTCGGAGGCTTGGACAGACAGAGCAGGTTCAACTCCTGGCTGACTGTTTTATGGTACAAGATGACTGGGTCGGATTTCTTGATGGACTGAACCTCCTCAGGTCCTTCAGGCGGATCTCCAGGTGCAGCTCACCGTCCCTGCAATAATATGCTACCCCTATCCCCTATTCCAGGGTGGTGCACTGCACGATGGGGTGCAGCTTGGCAGCTGCTTCAGACCCTCCCCCTCTACAGCAATTTTGACAACTGGTCTCACCATTTAACTTCATCACCTGCATGTAGGAGTGCTCCAAGCTGCCCATCTTCATCAGGAACTAGTCAACTCCCACAAGGCCTACTATGTTTCTGCAAGGTATGTACTCAAAGGGCTCATCATAAAGATTATTCCCTGGCTTGCTTCAGGTACAGGCCCTCTTTCTTGCCAGGAATTTAGTTGGGAGCATGTATTGTGATCATTTCACAATATATACAATTATTGAATCACTGTGTTGTACAGCTGAAAGTTATAGGATGTTAGATGTCAATTATACCTAAACAAAAAATGATTTCTTACCAAAAAAAAAAAAAAAAAAACCCAAAAAAACAAAAACAAAACCCAAAAACCAAAAATAAAACAGAAAGAGAGAGGATATGAAAAGGTTTATGACTAACATAATAAGGCTGTGTTTAAATACAGGGGAGTCCCCCAAGCAGATCCAAAAGTGGCACCTGGAGAGAACAGAGAAAAGAGACTAGTTTGGCTTTTATTGAAGTTAGGGGATGGGTTTGAGTGAGTGTTCTGTGAATGGGCTGGGATTTGCATGGTTTCAATTTCCTACTCTTGCCAAAGGAGGGAGCAGCCAGCCTTTATTACCAGCTTAGCCAGTTATGGGGCAGAATGGGTAGGGCGTGAAAGCTGTCAGCAGTTAAATGTCAAAAATGAAGTCAGAGTCTATTAAGATGCCAAAAGAGTATGGTACTTAAGGGCCTTTGCAGCTACTTCCTCTCCCATGAATCATCTTTGATCCAATGAAACAAAATGTTGATGATTTCTCGTATTCTAGAATTATGGCTTAAGCTGACGATACATTGTCTTAAGAACTTAACATTCTAAATTCAGGGAGGCACCAGAAATTGGAATTATTGAAAGGTGCCAGTTAGAGAAGGAATATATGTCAATCCTACTCATCCCCACCAATTACTATAGAATGAATATTGGAAAAATAATACTGTGGTTGACATTTTGGAGAGATCCCTGTTCATGGAAAATCTTCCCACCTTGAAGACATGGAAGGGGGCTCTATGAGATTCCTTTCTAAAGATTGGTGAAGTCTTAAAGAAGAGGAAACAGTTTTCATTTTTTGTTTATATATCTGCTTAGAACAAGCACTTGCTGATATGCTCCTATGCTAAATGAACAGACGAAAGGAGAATTGGAAGGAGAGAAAAGGAAAGAGAGAGGGGGAGAGAACGTACGCATGTGCGTCTACCTGTATGTATGGGTATGGGTAAGCTGCAAGGCATAGAAGGAGCAGAAACACTTTCTCTAAGTGTACAGGAGAAGCACTCTACACGGTCCCACCAGAGCTAGAAGGATAAATACAATTGGGGGATATAGTCTTGCCATTATACCAACAGATTTGGGAAATGAAGGTGCAAAAGGGACAGAAGCATTAGAGGAATGTAGTATGAAGTTCATTAGCTAAAGGCCAGTCAAGAGATGAGGCCAAACCTACAAATGTAAAAATGCCTACGGGGTTACACATAATACTTTGTCATCATGGTGTGTTGGAGCTCATAGACAGGGAATATAACATTTATATCCAAGCAAGGAAAAGACTGCAATCCTGCATAAGGAAGTAAAATATTGGACAGTTTCCCTTTTCCTTCAACACACAAAACAAGGAGGAAAGGAAGTATGGAAAAGGCAGACCATAATTTTCTCTCCTTAACTCTATCTTTCTCTAGCCCAAGGTAAGATTAATCTGTGCTACAGGTGGGAAAGGTGAGGGAGAAAAATTTACTGTTGAGTTTGAGAGTAAAGTTTTAACCTGTAGCAAGTCAAAGTCTTCAATGGGAAAGTGAGATCAATCCAGAAACAAAGGGAGATCAGAAAAGGTTTTGAATTTGTTTTGTTTTGTTTTGTTTTAGTGAACTTTTAGCAGGAAATCTTATCAATATAATACCACTTGAGGATAGTTATTAAAAAATAGAACTTTAATGTAAAAAAATGGGTATCTGTATAAAAAATAGTTCCTACCTGTTTTGCAATTTATGACATCATTTGATAATGCCAACTGTGAGAGCAGTAGTGCAGTGCTGCCTGAGTCATCCTCCAGATTTGGGAGCTGGGTGACTGTACAAACTATGGAAGACATTTCTCTTCTCTGGATCTTAATTTATGGATTTAGTCAATTTTGACTAAACCTCTAGACTTTACATTTTTATTTTACTCACATGTCCTTAAATAATTCCTATTCACACACAATGTGTTTATAACCCTGTACTTATAACCCTGCTTTCTCACATAAAAGCTCTGTAACTTTGGGCAATTGACTTATGCTCTTAGTGTCTCAATTTCCTCGTGAAGGAAGTCAAAGTAATAATAATAATCATTCCATAATGCTGTGATGAGGATAAATGAATTATACATAAAAACTTTCACTGAGTGCCTGGTACAATGTGATTGTTTAATAAATGCTATCTATTATTATAATTGCACATAATTCTAAAATGATATATATTACATATATGTAAACATATATACATGTGAGTTATACATAGGCATACATATACATATAATGAGAGAGAAATATATCTATACTACTTTTTAGTGTATGTGAACATATATTTCTTTTAAAATATTTAACAACTTTGAACTTTATAAAAATCATTTTTCACAAAATCCATATGTATAGATATGAAGCTCAAAAAGTAGAATTTCTAGCTCTCAAGGATTCCCATAAGAGTGGAAAAAGATTCTTTTCATGACTGGAAAAATAGAAGCACTTTTAGACAAATATGTACTGGAGACTATAATCCACTTTCCTTTTCCACCATGGCACTGACAGCATTATGAACCAGAAAATTGTTTGAGCAGCCATAGATAAGGAATTACAAATCTGGAGGTTCGAGAGTTCTATAAAGCAGATGTAAGGTTAATTTGCATGGTTTAGTTCCCTCCCAGATTTTTTCAATATATTTCAGTGGCTTAAAACTCTGAAAAACTGATAGAAAATAAAAAGGTTTCTATAGGCCGGCTGATTTCTTGCTGACTCAGCTGTCTGAAGGCTAAGCCAATTACTATGGCTTGCATTTTCTTGTGCAGAAACCAGAACATATTCGTAGTTAAATAGAGCCATTAAATATTTAGGGGAGAGAGAAAAGTTTTATGAAAAAGATGATAACAGCAAAAAACTATGTATGGATATTTTCCTCTTAAACAACAAAAAAACATTTTTCTAAGAGTAACTTTAAAATCTCAAGCATGAAATATGATTTGATTTAATATCAATTCAATGATCTTTTTAAATGTTGATTTTTTGGTTGGCACGTAAGAAAAAAAAATCCTCTGATATAAAGCTGAATTTTATCCTTGGAGTAATAAAAGAACCACTATGGTCTTCTGAACAAAGAACTAGCTGAAGAATTGGGATTCTATTTTTGGCCTCACCAGTGACTTGCTCAGTGACCTTGGACATATCACTTAAATGGCTTTGTGCCTCAAGGTTCCCAGCTGTAATATAGAGATTATAATGCCTGCCCCTACTTCATGGGACTGTAGAACTATTTCAGTTGAGTTTGTTTAAAACCCCAAAGGCTTTTGAAACTATCAGAAATAACGGTTAAATTCAAACAAGGTTGTATTTTATTAATTTCTTTTTACTGTTTGATTTGGTTTTCTTGTAGTCTTATATAATCCTTTTCCTACTAAAATAAATCACTTGGGATAAAATTAATAGGTGGAGATTTTCATTGGATATTAAGGAACAATTTTAACAGTGAAGGGAAATTAAGAATACACTTCTGAGATCAACTGATAGAATTTCTACTCCTTGGCATATTTAACTCATGATTCAAAAGAGAATTGTATTATGATCATATTACTTAGAACTTCTTACTAAATCTATAATTGGCAATTTTCTTCTTATTTCGAGCCTCCTCGCAATTTCTCGCCATGATTTCTTTCAATCAAGATTTTCTCATAATGTCCCTATAAATGCACTGATAATCCATCTTCATCTCTCCAAATCCAGACGACCTATTAAAGCCCTGCTCAAATGCCATGTCCTTCTAGCTTCCTTCCCTCTGCATAACACTATTTGTCATCTAATGAGGAGTTCTGAATAGTTAGGAGGACTTGAGTAAAAGAGACAGCTCGTTTTTGATGTTCCTGCTGCTTTGTAATCTTTTACAATTATAAATACATATTTATACAAATATATATGTATACATTTATTATTTATTCAAAATTATTTTTTAAAAGAACTTTGAAAAGTTCTTCTTGAACTCCAAACTAGAACTCCTTACTCCAACCACAGACGTATCTTATTTGCTGTGCTCTCACAACACTTCTTAGAGTCTTGGACTTTTGCACTATGTTACAAAACCGTAGAGTCAAGGTACACTCAACATTTCTCACCTACAAGTAGAATAGTCTCAAACTCATCATCCTTCCTCCTGTCATATCCCTCATTATTTGGTGCCATACTTCATTTTTTTATTATTTTGTTTTGTTTTTATGTATTTATGCTTTTTGTTGTTGATTTAGCTTCTTAAAATGGTCTCCAATGTAATGCGGAAATGCTATCTAGTGTTCCTAAGTGCAAAAGCCTACAATGTGTCTTACAAAGAAAATACATGTGTTATATAAGCTGCAAGCGTTATACTGCTATTTGCCATTAGTTCAAAGCTAATTAATCAACAATATATATTAAAGAAGGTGTCTTTAAGCAGAAACACATAAAACAAGGTTATATATTGATCAGTTAATAAAGATGTTGTGATCAGTTCTCAGAAATATTACCCTGCGTTTTCCCTAGGAGCAGTGGTTCTGTATTTGCTATTTCAGCATGTGTGGTGACTTTCTAGAGCATAACTATCCACCAATAATAAGAAATGAGTATACCTATTTTATTTGTATACAAATACTGCCTTCAGCCATGTTTTAAAATCTCCCTTTCAATTCCACAGTAGTACCTGTCTTGTGAACATTTCCAGCTTTCTGGTCATTTCAATTATAGACAAAAATTTGTCCAACTTTAAAGCTTCAGTTTCATATTCATTTTAATGCTCACCTCCTTCTTTCCCAAAAACTAGCCAGATAGCTGTCCCAGGAATGAAACTGAGGCACACCTCTTTTACTTTTCCTCTTCTTGCCCCATGTGGTTACTCATATGGGTGTTGCTATAGTTTCTCTTCTCTATCCCTGCTGCTCTTGTTAAGACTAACTGGTCATTGATACTATCTCTGTGCAGTCATCCAAATGCTGGCTCTCTTTTCATATTCACTCTTGCACTCTGCACTCTGCATGTGATTATATAAACATACTCCAAAATAAGCAATAGCCACTATGTCTGTCTTTCTTTAATCATGCCATTCTTTATATCTGGTTTATGTGATATTCTGTTATTTCTTCTTTTAATAGTAACAGTGGTAATCATTAATGTTACTGTCAGATTTTTGCTTTTCCTCTTTCTGGGAAAATGATAGTATTATTCTTTGCCACACCAGGTATTATATGAAGTCATGTTTTTTTGTTTGTTTGTTTTGTTTTGTTTGTTTTTTTAGAGTAGAAACCTCTAAGAAGTGGGCATGATTTGCCATGTCCCCTTTCACTGCCACAGCAGCCTAGGTCTCTGCAGACAGTAGAGGCCCCACCAAATTACATTCTTGAGAGAATATAATGTGGAGACAAACCCCCAGTACATGGTATCAAAAGTAGAGTGCTCCCTTAAAAAATAAAGTAGGTGGAATTGCCTTGTAAATTTAGCAGATTGTAAAAGACAACTTTTATCAGAAGTTGAAGATTGCATTAGTAAAATATTTGATAAAATTGTTTGGAATAATTTACAAGGAAGATTGGATAACTAAGAAATGTTTAGATCTAAAGATTGGAATTGGTAATGTGTTTCAGTTTGGGGTGATTTCTTTAAGAAATATATTTTTTTAAAAAAGGCAAGCTCAGAAAAAAAGTAGCCAGTTTGCAACTAGGAATAAAAGTTAAAAAAGAGATTTCAGAAACTCAGGGACTTCAAATGTTGAAAAATTTACTGAATTAAGACCCCGGTATGAAGAGATAAAATTGAAAAAACAATTTGATTCACAAAGGCAGATCAATGCTCAGCCTTGATAATTTCAGTCTACCAATGTGATGATGTGATGTAACTGAATGTGAAATTGGTAAAAGATGCACACAATTGACTCCTCCAAGTCAATAAGAGCTGGCTCTAACATCCCCCTGTCTCTCATCTTCCAGTAAGCTATCTTTGGCTTGCTCTCACAGTGATAGGATGAATCCCAGAAAATAGAAGTATTCAATACCACTTGAGGCCTAAATGCAGTACTGATACACTGTCATTTCCCTTGTATTATATTGCCCGAAGCACATTACAAGGATAGCCCAATTCATGAATGTGGAAAGAGACTACAAATCATGATACAAGTTTCCACAAAGTCCCATTACAATGGACACACATTTACTGAACTTCTGATAAATGTTACTTAAGGCTACAAATAAGAAAGAGGGTTAAGAAAAAAATATTAAATGGTAGTAGTCATATTTTTTTATTTTTATTGTAATGTTTCAGTTACAACAATATGTATTCACATATTCCATTTTTAACATAATATTTCAATTACAACAATATATATTCCATCTAAGCTGTGAGAGATGAAGAAATTTACAAAATTTCATTTCACCCCTTAATCATCTGCCAGCCATTAAAATTAGTTTTGTAACTATTGTTACATTTTTAGTTTTAAAGGCTGTCTTTAGACAGATTTGCTTTGGTGACAAACAGCCCCCAAACTTCAGTGGCATAGAACATTACTTTTAGTAATTTAAGTACATTTACTTTTAGTCAGCAGCTATATGTATGCTCCATGTGTCTTTTCATTTTGGACTGTGATTAAAGGAACAATCTCTGCTTGGGACATCTCTGCTATTGGCAAAAGAAAAAAGCAAAATTGCTAATAGAAACTTTAAGTTATCTTTTCTGTTCAAGTGTGTTATAAGTTATATCTGCTCACATTCAAATTGCCAACTTATCATCTAAAATAATGACAGTAACAACAATAATACAATAAAGAAGTGAAGTTACTTCCTTATCGTACACCAAAATATTATGGTGAATATATATATGGTATCCACAATAAGTAATTATTTCAGGGAAGGGTAAGAGTGAGAAGCTTATAGCAGACAATGGGTCGTAGAAATCCTGAAATACTTCTGGAAAACATAAGGGGGAGACTCAATATTGGGGTAGGAAGTCTTGATTAGGCCATTTTTCTCCTCGTTAGAAATAGCTCTCCGATCTTTTCTTTTTTATCTTTGGCCCCACTCTCTGGAAAATCCTTCTTTTTGCACAATAACCCTAGACACATCTTAAAAGGGCAACAAAAAGCAAGGACCCCAAGTTTATTACATCCACATAAACGTTCACTATCACTAGGAAATAAGGATTCCATTAATTTACTATTCTAATTTGTGAAATAAACATATTCCAATAGATCTACAACTGAAGCTCCAGCTTCAGCTGCAGCCTTATGTTCATAAAGACTAAGGGAGTTTTATTAGTTTCCTTGGGCCACTGTAACAAACTACTACAAATTGGGTGGCTTAAAACAACAGAAATTTATTTTCTCATAATTCAGATTAGAACTTCAAATTAAAGTACTGACAAAATTGGTTTCTGCTGGAGGTTCTGAGAGAGAATCCATTCTATGCTTCCCTTCTAGTTTCTGGTGGTTGCTGGCCATTCTTGAAATCACTTGACTTGTAGATATATCACCCTGTTCTCTGCCTTTGTCCTTTACATGGTGCTGTCCTTGTGGGTCTGTGTCTAAATAATCTTCTTCTTATAAAGACATCAGTCATATTGGATTTAAGGCCCACCTTAATCCACTATGTTCTCATCTTAACTTGATTATATCTACAAAGACACTATTTTCAGATAAGTTCACCTGCATGGGTTCTGAATGGATATGTATTTATACATGTATTTATACATATCAAAGTAATATCAAAGTCAAACAAGGCGGTGTGAAGTTATAACATATGAGGAAATAAATGTATGACAGCAATAACAGAATGGCCAGGAGGGGAGAAATGGAAGTATATTATATTATTATAAGGTTCTCACATTTTACATGAAGTGGTTTAATATCACTTGAAGTGTTGAAAAGTTAAAGGTATTACTATAAACCTGCAATCACCAAAATAACCAAATAAATATTTATAGTTAATTGGTGAAAAAAGTGATTTATGAATTCATAAAAATATTCAATTAATATTAATTAAAGCAGAGGGAAGAAGAGGGCAACAAAGAACACATGGAAAAATAGAAACAAATAGTAAGATAATAGACCTAAGCCTTGAATGGTTAAACATATACTACTGTATGATCCAACTAGAATATTTACCTGAGAGGAAAAAAAACAAATACCCATACACAGATTTATACACAAATTTTTGTAGCAGTTTTATTCATAATATCCTAAAACAGAACAATCAAAATATGAATGAACAGATGAATGGGTGAACAAATAATGCTGTATCTTTACATTGAAGTACTACTCAGCTAAAGAAGGAAGAGGGGAAGGAAGGAAAAATGGGAGGAGAAAAGAATTATTGATACATGCAACAGCGTGGATATACCTTATAATAATTATGCTATATGAAATAAGACACACAAAAAGAGTATATACTATATGACCTAACTTAAAGAAAATTAAAGAAAATTCAAACTAACTGAAGATGACAGAAATAAGATAAGTTATTGCCTGAGAAATGTTAGGGGTGGCTTGGTTGACACAGAATTTTTGTATGTTATGGAGATGAGTTCAATATCCTGATTGTATTCATTGCCTCACAGGTGTAAAAATTGTCACAACTTATCAAATCCTACACTATAAATACTTAGACTTTATTGTATTTAATTACATCTCAAAAAATAAAACTAACATAAAAACTAATACAAATATAGACATTAACAATGCCATTTTAAACAATAAATATAAATAATAAAAAATTGCCTTTTAAGACATAGTTTAGCCATGCTTTCTCTAATTAGAATTCCTATATGAAAAATCCAGAGAAGCTGAGTGCTAAAAGATGCTGTGTTAAGAAGTGTGTAGACAGCTTTCTGTTAGATAATTTGAAGAGTTATGGAAGCAACAAATACAGTGCATGTTCACCAAAAGTACATCACATATTATAGGAAAAGACACATGCCATTATACATCTACTAACTGGTCATGGAGGAGCTATAAGAAATTTCAACATATTAAGTCAATCATACCTTTGGAACAAAACACATTATTTGTTTCATTTTAAAATTTAATAAGAGTTTCATGGATATAAAATCCATAGAGTAATGTTTCTTACTTGTGATCCCTTTTAAAACTGCAAATATCTCATAGGCCTGCAAATTTCCTTCTGCTCTGTTGAAATATACAATATGTTCATCTTTAATTAATAGCTCACTACAGACTGAAATTTAGTACACCTTAATTTTTAAGTGTTTGACTTATAGTAACAATATTTCATTTATTTTATAAATAGTCAAATTTAGGGGCACCTGGGTTGCTCAGTTGGTTAAGTGTCCCACTTTTGATCTCAGCTCAAGTCTTGATCTCAGGGTTGTGAGTTGAAGCCCTGTGTTGGGCTCCACTCTGGGTGTGGAACTTACTTAAAAAGAAATTTTAAAAAAACCCAAAAATAAATAAATAAATAATCAAATATATTATAATAGTGGATATGTTACAAACTGTATGAGACTGTTGACTCCAGGAAGCAAACTGAGGGTTGTGGAAAGGGAGGTGGGTGGTGGTATAGGGTAACTGGGTGATGGGCATTAAGGAGGGCATGTGATAGGGGCGCCTGGGTGGTTCAGTCATTAAGCATCTGCCTTTGGTTCAGGGCGTAATACCAGAGTCCTGGGATCGAGCCCCACATCAGGCTCATCCGCTGGGAGCCTGCTTCTTCCTCTCCCACTCCGCCTGCCTGTGTTCTCTCTCTCGCTGGCTGTCTCTCTCTCTCTGTCAAATAAATAAATAAAATCTTTAAAAAAATAAAAAAAAAAAAAGGAGGGCATGTGATATGATGAGCAGTGGGTGATACACTCAATTAATGAATCACTGAACATTATATCAAAAACTAATGATGTACTATACCTTGGATAATTTAAATGAAAAAAAAAAAACTACCTCAGAATGTATAGGTTGGAAAGATAATGAAAGTGTTTCCTAGTTTAGGAATTACCTCCTTGTCATATGTCCAAAAGTTATCAGAATTAATAAATATATTTACTTCCATCATTCTTTGTTCACACCTGCATAAATCCCTATATTGCAAATACCTTATCCAGTCTTAATCTATATCTATACCTGCATATAACCAAGTATACTGAAAATCTGAGACAAAAGAGTAGCTTAAAATGGGTGAGCATATTTTAGTCTATATGAAATTTACTATTAATTGAGACACTAGGTCTTATTTGATTTTAGGTATGTGTGTATGGGGGAGAGTGCAGGTAAAGGAAACATGAATCATATCCTTGCCTCAAACTTTGATTCTATATAGACTTGGATTTTTCATTTTAAATGTTAACTGTTTAAACATGTAAAGTTTATTTTTACCTGAGAAATTGAGCAATCACAGAGGCACTAAGATGGTAGTGATCACATTCTAAATAGAATATGGGTATAAAATCTTTTCCTTATGCTGCCAGTTTGTACAGCTCATTTCCATGCCCTGTTACTCACTAATGCTATTATAGTTAAATTGGAATCTTGCTAGTGACAATTGCACTACATGAAATGTTTCTTTCTAATTATGATATTAGAAGAAGATATGTTGTGAAAACTGTTAGCTTGATTAGTTAAAACTTGTAAAATATGGGTTCTTGTTGCATTTAGCTAAATATTTTTGAAAAATTTATATATGGTGTTCTTTGACATTGGATAAAAATTTAGATTTTATTTTCTAATCAAAACAGGTTAAGTCATACCTGAAATATATAAATTATCTTTCTGAATATTCCACCCCTGGCATCTTATTATTTTTTTCCCCCTCAGACAGGAAAATACCTTCTTCATAAATATGAAGGTAGTTTTAAAATGGTCCTCCTTTCATCTGATTGAAAGCAAACATTTTTTTGACTTCCAACTTGCATTTTGACCTTGTACGGGAGAAACATCATTCAGGCTTTCAGGAGAGGACTGACTACTAGTGGACTTAGAAAATGTCTTGCCAAGTGGGCAAAACAATGCTAGCTCTTTATTCTTCTAGAATGATTTTCAAACGTTAGTGGTCAAGCAACAAATTGCAATGCAGTGTGGTCTTTTAGTCATCATTAATTTTCTGGTATTTCTAGAGAATTTCTCCCTCTCGTTTACTTCATTTAGCGATCCTCCATGGATTTTGTCTTATTAATATTATTATATTTTCCCATCTATATATGGTACCATGACAATAAGTAAACAAACAGATAAACTGGAGAAAAGTGGGTAAAACATAGGTATTTGGGGAAGAAAAGTACATATTTTTCAATCTACTAAAAACCTGATATTACATGAGAAATCAAGTTTATAGTTGGTATACATTTGACAAGGAGAACTAACTTTTGAAAATATTGTTACCGTTTCTGGTCAAAACATGTTCTAGTTGTATTATCCCCGCAGTGCTCCTAAAGGAAGGATTTAAGTGCAAGTAGTTTATTTGGGAAGTTATTTCAGGAAGCATTAGTTGAGGGGAGAAAAAATGAGGTAGGGAAGGAAGTAAATAGAGCATATAGATATAAGCAGGTCATTGCTATAGGCAACTGGAGCTCAATTCCAATGGTAACTTCTAGAATATGGTATACAATAGAAAGTAGGAAATTACAGCCCTCAGGTCAAATCTGCCACATCGCCTGTTTTTGTACCCCCTGCAGTTAAGTGCACCACTCCAGCAGTCTAGCACTGTGAGCCACAGAGACCAAGTCTAGATGCCCTCCCTATGCTTCCAGCACCCGTCACCCCAGCCAGTGGCTGCAATAGTCCTGCACAGAGCCTGTGCCAGTCGCCACCTTCACTTTGGGCACTTCCCCCTGTTGGCAACTTTTAGGCACCTAGCATTGGAATCTCAGCCTGGGTATCAGGAACTCAGAATGTGACCTCATCTCTGTCCAGATGCCCAAATTGAGTTTGCAAAATTCTTTAGGAGGAGAGAAGGGAATGCAGGGATTCCTTAGGTGGAGAATGAAACTGATGAGGAGATATCCAACATTTCCCATTACCAGATACCCCTCTGAGCCAATTCTTCTGGAAGATTTTTCCATTTGAGCCAAAACAGGCCCACCACCTGGGATGGGCCATTCCAGGAAAATGAGGCAAGGCAGGAGTTTCTCTCTTGTTATGTAAGTATCTACCTAATATCCTCAATTTCGCCTGTTGGCAGAAAATACTTAAAATATTTATTGTCTGGCCTGTGATGGGCTGAATGATACCGTCTCTAAAGATGCCTATGTCCTAATCCCCAGAAATTGTGAATATGTTACCTTACCTGGCAAAAGAGACCTTATGGATGCGATTAAGTTAAGGATCTTGAGATTATCCTGATTATCCTGTGTACCCAGGGGTCCTTATAAGAAGGAGGAAGGAAAGTCAAATAGAGGAAGGCGATGTAACAAAAATCATCAGTGAAGGAGATATAAAGTCACTGCGTGTTTTTAAAATTTAAATTCTATTTCGTTAACATATAGTATATTATTAGTTTCAGGGGTAGAATTTTGTGATTCATCATTTGCATATAACCCCCAGTGCTCATTACATCAAGTGCCCTCCTTAATGCCCATCACCCAATTACCCCATTCCCCACCCATCTCCCCTCCAGCAACCCTCAGTTTGTTCTCTACAGTTAACCGTCCCATGATTTGCCTCCCTCTCTGCTTTTATCTTATTTTATTTTTCCTTCCCTTCCCTTATGGTTTGTTTCCTAAATTCCACATCTGAGTGAAATCATATGGTTTTGAAGATAGAGAAAGGGACCACACTTCAAGGCTGGCAAAGAAAAGGAAACATTCTCTTGTTGAGCCTCCAAAAGGAACTAGTCCTACTAATCCCTTGACTCTAGCCCAGTGAGGCCAATGTTGGGCTTCTGACCTCCAGAACTGTAAGATAATAAAATTGTGGTGTTTTAAGCCACTTTAATTTGTGGTAATTTGCTGAGGCAGCATGAGAAAATAATATATGACCCCTTACAGAAAAAATGTTTCCTGATTCCTGGTGTAAAATAATGCTTCTCACATTTTAGCAGATATAAGTACTACTTAAAGATCTAGTTAAAGCAGGAATGCCTTGGGGCGCCTGGGTGGCTCAGTCGTTAAGCGTCTGCCTTCGGCTCAGGCGTGATCCTGGGCGTTCTGGGATCAAGCCCCACATCAGGCTCCTCTGCTGGGAGCCTGCTTCTTCCTCTCCCACTCCCCCTGCTTGTGTTCCCTCTCTTGCTGGCTGTCTCTCTCTCTCTGTCAAATGAATAAATAAAATCTTAAAAAAAAAAAAAAAAAAAAACAGGAATGCCTGGGTGGCTCAGTAGGTTAAGCATCTGCCTTCAGATCAGTTCATGATCCCGGGGTCCTGGAATCAAGTCCCACATCGGGCTCCTTGCTCAACGGGCAACCTCTTTGCCTTCTGCCTGCCACTCCTCCTGCTTGTACTCTCCCTCTCTGACTCTTAAAAAAAAAAAAATCTAGTTAAAGCAGATTCTGAAGCTTGTCCCCAGAGATTCTGACATAGTAGGTCATGGTTGGTCCCCTAGAATTTCTCAATAGCCCCCTAGCTGCTGCTGCTAATGATGATATGCAGACCTGGGGTAACTTAGAGTTAGACATATGTGTTTTCCCACCCATGGGATAAAGAAGATACCATAATTATTTGCTTATATTGTCTGTCAGTGGATGATGGCTGCTCCCTGGGAATCTTGCCTAGCTTGTTTAGCTTGCTTTTGAGCTAAATGCTTGTGGGAAAGTCATCAGGTGAAGAGTTGCAGGAGCTTGTAGTAGCAAGACTTCTGAATGCCTGGAATGGCAAGTGCCAAGGTGATATGGAATGGGACACCTAGAACATCTGCCACACACCTTACAACTGTCTTTTACCACTTGTTGTATTATATGCAAGTGGTATAGAATAGAAGATTTTTCTCTATCTGAAGTATGCCGTTTTACCAAATAATTTTTGTTAATCCATACATTTTGGGATGACAAAGTCTACTGTTCTATTTCATAACTTTATTAACTGGTCTTCATACCACCAATGTAGTTTTTCTGAGACAGTTCTGTTGTTTAATAGTTCTTCGCCCAGGCAATTTGAAAGACCAATGTTTTGGGGGTTTTTTGATGTTTTTTTTTGAAAAATATCTTTTATATGTTGGGGGCCTGATACTATAACTCTATACTGACTGAATTTGTTTTCCAATAGCTTTCTGTAATTAATTTCCTATTTTAAACATTATTATTGAAAAACACCATTATTTTCTCTCTCCCTCTCTCTTTCTCTACGTAAAGGCTAAACTATATTTTGAAAATGAGAATATCTTTAAATGATTCTTACCATTAGACCAGCTGTGATGTTCCCAAAGGGGAAAAAGAGCTTATGCCAATAAACAAAAACAAAAAGGAAGTTACAGACATTGGGCATTAGAGAACATGATGGACAGGGATTGAACCTTGCAGCTGGATGAGCAGGATAAATAATAACAAGCTTTAGTGATAGCAGGACTAAACAACAGGATCCACTAAGGAAAAATAAAATCTGAACATTGTATGTCAGCAATACACAAAGCCTCAGGACAGATTATCCAAGATGTAACAAAGATGAAATTAGCATTAATATCTCCAGAGTTTACAAACAACATCATAAAACCAAGATAAGGCATTTTGGTATGCATATAAACAAGCAGTGCTAAAACACTGCTTTCTTAATTTGGAAATTGAGATTTAGTTTAAAAGCTATATGGATTAAATAAAGACAGAATTCTTTATTCTAATATGCCACATAGAAAATCATGATGAACATATTGCATGCAAAATGAGAAAGGAATTGGTTTGTGAAAAAGAACTAAATCTAAAACTGTCTTTAAAATTTAAAAAAATAGGTTTTATCAGTAAGATAGCTATAATTATATATTTATATGATAAATGTCTTTAATCTGATGTGTGTTTCGGATGGTTTTTTAAATTGTATTCTAATATAAGAAATAAAGCCTTTTGGTTTACAAATTTCAACTTCAAAGATCACATTTAGTTTTGTAGGATACTAAGGTATAGCATTATTAACAGTATAATATCAGTACATTCATTCTATGATCACTGATTTTAAGCTTATAAATGTAGTTACTAAAAGTTAATCAATATTCATAAAATCAGTTTTGTTTTGCTTTCCCATGTTTTCAAATTTCAAATTATAAATCTATTGTATCAAAGTCAAGGGAAAAGAAGCAACATCTAGCATAGATGATGGAAAATACTCATATTCTCCAAATATGGTAGAAACATTTTTTTGTTAGAAAAAAAAATATATATGCTTATTTATGTGATTCTTATGGATGATAAAAAAGGATTCAAAATACAATTCTGTTGTCCCATAGAATAGATTTAGCTTAAGACTAATGCACCCCCATGAGTTTTAAACACTTGATTAACCTAATTATTATTTTCACAGTATATTCTTAAAAAGTAATTTATTGAAGCATAACTGTAACAGGTTGAATACTGGCTCCCCCAAATTTATATTGACCCAGAACATCAGAATGTGACCTTATTTGGAAATAAGGTCTTTGCTAATGTACTTAAGATAAGGATCAAGATGAGTTTGTACTGAAATTAAGGTGGGCTCTAAGTCCAATGACTTTATTTATAAGAGACAGAAAAGGACACATAGAAACATAGAGAAGAAGGCCATGTGAAAATAGAGCCAAAGATTGCAGTAATGGATCTACAAACAGAAATGCCAAATATTGCTGACAGTTGCCCAAAACCAGGAGAGAGGCATGGAATAGATTCTCCTATAGAACCTCCAAAAGAAACTAACCCTGCCAACACCATGATATTGCAACTGTAGCTTTCTGTACTGTGAATGAATAAATTTCTGTTGTTTTAAGCTTCCCAATTTCTGGTTGTTATAGCAGACCTAGGAAACTGATACATAACTAATAAAGAAGAGTGCAGAGGCCCAACTTTTCCAATTTGATGAATTTTTAAATAACCAGCACGAGAATCAAGAATTAGAATATTATCAGAACTTCCAGTGATACTACCTTGTAATGTTAACTACTGCTATCTTGATTCCTGTTAGTTTCATCAAATAAATTAGTATTGTCTTATTTGAAATCCAACATTGTGTGGGATTGATTGATTGGTTGATTGATTGATTTTGCATGTCTGGCTTCTTTTATTCAGCATTATGTTTGTAAGATTTATCCATGTTGTATCTAGAAACACTTTGTACTTTCTTACTGGGTTTAGTATTTTGTCATATGATAATATCAGTATTTACTTATCATTCTATAGTAGGTGAGTATTTGGATGGTTTACAATTTTTTGGAAGTATACTGCTGCCACATATGCCCTTTATTGGCACACCTATGTGCACATTTATGTTTGGTGTACTTATGTACATATATGTATAAAATCTTCATAGGATAATGTATATTCACCTTTGTAAACTGAATTTCCCAAAGTGATTGAAGTAAATTATGCTTTCGTTGATACACAACAGTAGTAATATACAAGTTTCAGTTGTTTATGTCTTCACCAATACTTGATATTGTTTGCATTTTTCATAATTAGGCATTCTAGAGGAACAGTGACGTCTAATTGTGATTTTCATTTTTATTTCCATTACTGATGAGGTTGAGCACTTTAAGTTTATTGATAATAAGGATTACTGCTTTTATGAAGTGCCTCTAAAGGAATTTGCTTTCTTTTTTCTTTTGGCCTGTCGTCTATCTTACTGAATTTAAAAAATTCTTCATATATTCTATATGGGAATACTTTGTCAGATAAGTATATTGCAAAAATCTTTTCCCACTCTGGCTCGAATTTCACTCTCACTTCGGTGCCTTTTAATGAACAGATATTCTAATTTTAATGAAGTTAAATTATCAGTATTTTCCTTGTTTAATTCCTGATATGTCCTTGATCAAAAGAATCTTTGCCTACTCTTATGTCATGTATATTCTCACATTTACATCTAGAGTTGTACTGTTTACCTTTAACATGTAGGTGTACAATCCATCAGGAATTCATTTTTGTGTATAATTAAAATTCATTTTAAAAAATAGGGTTATTTAGTTGATCCAACACCATTTTGAAAAATTCCTCACTTCTTTTTTGCACTAAAAGATAATCATTGTCATAAATCAAATGACTATGTAAGTGTGTTTCTAAAATTGCCCTCTCCATGTACCAATATCACATGGTCTTAAATACTGTCACTTGATAATAAGGTTTAAGGTTTAATAGTTTAAGCCTCCATTTTGTTGTTCTTCCTTCAAGCTCTCTTGGTTACACTCTCCCCTTTCATTTTTTATATAAAATTGAGTTAACTGGCCTGTCAGTTCCCCTGGGGGGATAAAAATAAAAGAAAGACAAAGAAAGGGAAGGGAAGAAAAAGGGAAGGGGAAAGGGAAGGAGAAGGGGAAGGGGAAAGAGAAGGGGAAGGGAAGGGGAAAGAGAAGGGAAAGGTAAGGGGTGGGAAGGGGAGGGAAGGGAAAGGAAGGGAAAAGTGAAGGAGAAGGGAAGGGAAAAGGGAAAGGGAAGGGGGAAAGAAAGGGAAAGGGAACGGGGGAGGGAAGGAGGGGAAGGGAAAGGATGGGAAGGGAAAGAGAGAGAGAAAAAAAAATGAACTTGTCATATTTTAACAAGAATTGCACTGGGTCAATAGATAAATATGGAGAGTATTGGTATCTCTTGAAAATTGAATCTTCCTGTATAAATGTAATATATCCTTCCATTTATTTAGATCTTCTTTAATGTTTCATAGTAATGTTGTATATATTTTCTGATATATAGAATTCTTGTGTGTTGTTCATTAGATTATGTCATAAGTGATAATTTTGCTGCTGTCGAGAATTCTCTTTTCACTTTTTAAAAATGTTTCTTTGTGTTCTCCAGTATATACAGATCTGATTAAATATTTATATAGACTTTGAATCTATCAATTTTTAAAAATTTGCTTTTAAAATCTGATAATTAGTCTGTAGATTAAATTGGATTTCCTGGGATTTTCTTATGTCATCTGAAAATAGAGGCAATTATATTTTATTTTCACTCTTGCTTTTTCTTGCTGTTTTGCCCAAAATATAGTAGAAATAGAAGCAGTAATTGAAGGCACCCTAGTCTCATTGGCAGTTTCAGAGGAAAATTAGCAATATTTCATCACAAAATATCACATTTGCTATATAATTACTTAGAATGCTCTTTATCAGAGTAAAAAGTTTCTATATATTACTTACTGGATAAGTATTTCTATTATAAAATTGTTTTGCATTTTATGAAATACATTTCTGCATTTGTGAGATGATTTATGATTTTTCTATTTATTCTATTAATGTGGTGACTTACTTTTCAAATATTTTCAAATATTATACCACTCTTGCGTTATTAGAATGAAGGCAGTTCAGGCATTTCTATATTGTTCTCTTTAAATATCTCTGGATTCCACTTGTTAGTTTCCTGTTTGGGTTTTTGTTTCATTTATGATTATGATAGAAGTTTTTACATAATTTTCTTCTAATCTTAGTAGGGTTCTAGTGGCAAAATTATGCTGGCTTTATAGAATAATTTTGGAAGAAAACATTTTTGAATAATAGCTATTATTCTTTCAAACATTACAATAATGGAAACAAAAAGAAATCATTTACTCTTATACCATGACTATTTAATCATTCCATTTTTATTTTACTCATGTCATTCTGGAAAGTGAAGGACCAAATAAAAATAACATTTTATTGTTGCATAAAGGAAAGGTTTGATTACTCATTTTTTTCAGTCTAATATTCATTTAAATTAAGGCTCATTAAGACCACTATAACAAATGACAAATTTATAATTTTATATATATTTTTATAATATATTTATCTCATTTGAAGGTAAGAAAAATTATTGGCAACAAACTACAGTTCCTTACCTTCCATTAGATTATTTATCTCATAAAAATTTATGATTTACAATTATTTACCTATTCACTAATCTATTTACTTTTTTCATCCATCCAGTCATTCATTCATATTTGTGGTGCCAGGATATATTGAAAATTTGAGATTTTCAATAGACTTCATGTTGACTTATCAATTACATAAAGTAGGTAAATATATAATCTGATATATTTGAGGTAACAACAAAATAAATTGTAATCTATTTTAAAATCCAACCATACCTGAAAGGGATAATTCAAAATTAGTAAAGGATTTCAGAGAAATATGTCATATCCAAGCCATCAGAAGAGTATCAAGTGGTACAAAATAACTATTGCTATAATAAAATTTAAAATAAACAAAGGTAAATTTTAAAAGTGCTATCTGTTGCCTTAAAAAGCACTGTTTTCTTATGAATATTATTTATTGCTGATTTTGCTGTTATCCAAAGTTTACTTCTTTTTCATTTTATTTATTTTTAAAGATTTTATTTATTTACTTGACAGAGAGGGAGAGAGAGAGAGAGAGCATAAGCACAAGCAGGGGGAGTGGCAGGCAGAGGGGGAGGGAGAAGCAAGGTCCCCATGGAGCAGGGAGCCTGATGCAGGGAGCCTGATGCGGGGCTCAGTCCCAGGATCATGACCTGAGCAGAAGACGACAGATGCTTAACCGACTGAACCACCTAGGCATCCCCTTCATTTTCATTTTAACTCATTAGAGAAATTAAATATGCAATCAGATATTAGAGGATAGTATTTGGTAAAATAAATTATGGTCCATATGAGACTAACTACAAAAATCTAGAGAAAACTCAGAATGGAAAATGAAGTTCTCTGAGTTTTATGCTCCACCCTCTCATGTTTCATATTTAAAGATATTTTCCATTTGTACAAGTGTGGCTCTGAAAAACAAAATTGTGGCTTATGTTTCTTTCCGCCCATTCTTTTCAAAACCTGTCACCATCCTGGGCTCTGCTTTTCAACTTAATGGGTAGCTTGATGCCTATTTTTGAAAAGATCCACCCCATCTCTGGTTTCTGCAGTCCCATCTGGTCGGTCTGCTTCTCCTAACTTTACAGTCAAAATAATCTGCTACAGTTCCTCAGGTTCTTATTTGCTGAGATTTTGGTGCAGTTGCTTTTGATTATGGTCTGATACCTTCAGCTACTTGCAGAAGCATTTACATCCTTCAAGACCCTTGCCCTTTATCACCCTCAAGCCTTGTCTCCAGGTATGAGGCTATTTTGATTTCACTCACCTTCCTCCTTTTCATCTAAATCTAATTTGAGTCCCATGACTTAGATTAGGTCCAATCTACCTAATTGTAACTTTCGTTTGATTGCTTTTGCTGACCCTAACCTCTCCTTTCTTTTTCTTCTATTTTATAAGAAATTCAATTTCACAGTTTATCTCGCAAATATTCTATAATTATTTCATATGTTTTCTTCTATCATTATAGATATAATATTGGCCTCTTGAAGGCAAGGATCATGCTCTATATTATTATTATTTATTATTATTAATATATTCACAACAGTAACTTCTGAGCATATATTGTGTATAGAAATGAAAAAGAAGAAATGAAATGAAGAAATGAAAAGAGTTGATTTATTGTTTGCTTATATATCAACCACTAAAACACTTTGAACACAGTTTTGCAGCAATTTTTAACACAAAGTGCTGTGTAAATGTCATTATACTAAGGTTTTAATATGCTAGACCATGCTAGAATCATCCTCTTTTCTTTTTTCTGTTTTTGTAAACCCCACAGGCTAGGGGTGATAACGTCACATTTTAGACCAAAGTCTCAAATAATTCTAGTATCTTAATACTTATCATTCTCAATGTGCTATGTGCATGTGATATCTAAATAATACCTATGGACAGCTCATAATTCAACTAATAACTCTTCTGAAGGTACTTTTGCTTCCCTAGGTGCAATTTTGTTGGTTAGAATGAACTCTACTTCCAATGCTATGAAATTTGGGAGATAGTCCACCAGCTACTCTCACACTTCACTCATAATGCCTTATATTTCACCAACAATTTAGTGATGACCAGTTTTTTTTTTTTTTTTCGTTCATGATCTCCTGATCTATCATATGGCCTTTTCTCCTACATGCTCACCCCCCCAAAAAAAACCTGAAATCTTTGTGTGTAGAGTCTTTTAACTTTGTGCCCCTTCCCAACAACAAATTTATTATGTCCACCCTCAGTATGTTCCTTTTTCTTTTAGTCTAAGACTATTTTAGTGCCACTTTACTTATTACTTGGCCAACTAAACCCTCCAAGATTATATCATCAATTGACATTTCTCCTTCCAAAATCTGACAGGAACTGAAGTGCCTCTTAGTTTTAGCATATATATAAACATGTTCAGGTTCTATTATGAAGTCTCTGCAAATATCTTCAATACAATATTCTTTCATTCTGTTCTTAAAACTCTCAAAAGTAGAGTATATTCTCATTCCCCACACTATTTCCCATTGACTCCCCAACCCACTAAAATCAGGGCTTGTTAAAAGCATGTTATTTACATGGATGACATGGAGTTGAATCCTAGTGTCAACACTCTTCACTAAGAAAACTTAAACTCTCCTGCCCTCCATTGTCTAATGTTTAGAATTGATATGGAAATAATTACAACTCCATAGTGTCATCTTGAGGATTAAATGAGAGAATGCATGAGAAGCAGTTAGTACAGTACTCAAAACACAGTAAACACTTAATTTCTTATTGTTAATCCATCTGCAATTCTCATGATAAACAATCCAATAATCTCCTTTTTTTTCCAAATCCAGTGGAAAATTTTCTTTTCCTATTTTCCTGTCTACTGTAATATCATTCATTCATTCAAGAAATATTTATTGAGCAACTAGTATCGGTCAGGAACAGAGCTGAATTCATGATATATATTGATTAATAAAATAAAGAACCCTCCTTCCTCCATGGCTCTTCAATCTAGAGGGAGAAAAATGAGCAAATGAACAAGAATGAACAAACAAGTAAATATCTACATATGATGATCATTGTAATAAGAAACCTCACTTAAATAAAAGAACCAATTATTATGAAAAGGATAATAGTTGGGGATTTACCTGAAACTGAGTAGTTCAGGAAAGTCTCTCTGAGAAGACTATACTATATTTCTGAAAGAAATCAGTTCTCTTTGTGAATAGTCTGTAGTCATCAGTAGCAGAACCATCTACTCAGACACCCAAGCTACATACCTAAGAGTCAGCCCTGACCCATTTTTCTCTCCTCTCTGTTAGTGAATTATTTTCTTTTCTGCATGTTTTATATATATATTTTTTCTAATTGCCATCACATAATTCTTCTCTAGTTCAGATCCATATTAATTTACATCTGGTCTTCCAGTTTTAGGGCTTTCCAACTGGACTCTCTTTCCAGTTTGTGTTGAAGCAAGTCCAAAGCCCTTATAACCTGGTCTGGCCCATATTACCACCCTTAAAACTTATGTCACCTCTATCCACATCCAGTAAATATGAATGTACTATTTTTCTCTACACAGCATCATTCTGTTTCTTGCTCATATGTCTATTCTAGCTATTAGTCTTTTTTTTTTTTAAAGATTTTATTTATTTATTCGACAGAGATAGAGACAGCCAGCGAGAGAGGGAACACAAGCAGGGGGAGTGGGAGAGGAAGAAGCAGGCTCATAGCGGAGGAGCCTGATGTGGGGCTCGATCCCAGAACGCCGGGATCACGCCCTGAGCCAAAGGCAGATGCTTAACCGTTGTGCCACCCAGGCGCCCCTAGCTATTAGTCTTTTGATCTCTCTTTTCCATACTTTAAGAAATCTCATCAATCCCTCCCATTGGAATATTTACTAATTCCTTCTAGGATTGCCTGGAAAAGTAAACAAACAAACAAAAAACAATAACAAAGATTTACTTGTACAACAAGAAAGGAAGCACACAGCAGCTATCAAGTCTACTGTTTTAGTATAAACAAAGAGTCAGTAGCTGTCCTATTTGAAGAATAGGTGGCATGAAATAGAAAGATTGAAGTCAAATAAAAATACTGACCTTTGAGGAAACAAAGAGAATAGAGAAAATATATTTTAAATTCTGCATATTATTTCCAGGATTATTTGAGAATATAAAGCAGATACAAGATATTGTTTTCTTAATAAAAAGGAGTACATATCAGAGAATAAGAATAAACACTTGGGATTTAAAATATGATGTAAATTCCAGAATGAGAGAGCAGAAAAAAAGATGAAAGAGAAGTAACGATCAATTAAATACTAGACAACAGTTTTTTTTTTTTAAAAACTTAAAATCCTCCATTTAGGTATAGATTTCAAACATTTTATGAGACTAAAGCTTTTATCCCTTCTCTGCTTTTGAAACTGTTGGGGGTGCCTGGGTGGCTCAGTTGGTTAAGTGTCTGACTTCAGCTCAGGTCATGAACTCAGAGCCCTGGGATTAAGCCCTGCTTCAAGCCCCCACGAGCCCCTGTCAAGTCACCTCCCCCAGTAAGCCCCCTCAGTGAGCCCTGTCCATTGAGCCCCCAACATGGAGCTCCCCATCTAAGCACTGCACTCAGCAGGGAGTCTGCTTGTCCTGTTCCCTCTCCCTCTGCCCTTCCCCACAGCTCCTGCTATCTTTCTCTCTCACTTTCTCTCAAATAAGTAAATAAAATT
>NW_024426552.1:35587748-35632167 GCF_017311325.1 Ursus maritimus
GGGGGGGGCTTACTGGGGGAGGTGACTTGACAGGGGGCTCGTGGGGGGCTTGAAGCAGGGCTTAATCCCAGGGCTCTGAGTTCATGACCTGAGCTGAAGTCAGACACTTAACCAACTGAGCCACCCAGGCACCCCCAACAGTTTCAAAAGCAGAGAAGGGATAAAAGCTTTAGTCTCATAAAATGTTTGAAATCTATACCTAAATGGAGGATTTTAAGTTTTTCTAAGTTGAGAAAAGCCCACTATAAAGTACTATCAGATCAACCTTCAGAACAACTGATGCAAGAAGACAATAGAGAAATGTCTTAATGGCTATGAAGGAAAATTTGGAATTTAGAAAGATGAATACAAATCAATTTATGAGGGTGAATAAAGCCACATTCAAATATTGATGAAGCAAAAAATGTTACATCAGGTACACCATCCTTACCTCTGGATATTCTCCACAAAATGAAACAAAAATCGAGAAGTAGAAAGGCACAAAATTTTGAAAAACATATAATAGTAGGAAGGCACAAAATCTTGAAAAACATATAATAGTAGGAAAAAAAATTCCCAAATGAAAGCCTAGGGAACATCCAGCTTCTATAAAACCCATAAAATAATGTGTTATATAATAAACACTAAAAAACACTGGTAATGAATAAGGAGTATTTTTTCCGGAGAATGGAGGGCTCCATGAAACAAGATCTAAGTATAAAGGACATTGGGAGGTACAGAAAGGTTGACTGACTTGAGGGTGGTTATAATTAATAGATAATACACACACACATATACACACACACACACACACACACACACAATTAAACTAAAATCTAAAGTCAAATAAAAACAAGCAACACAAATAAGGCTAATTCAAATATTTTTTAATGAAACTACAACATGTCTTTTAGCAAATAATGAGCTTTAAAAAATAGCATACACTTAATCTTAAATAAGTGCTAGGAATACCGACTTAGTGTAGCTCAGGTTTAAGACAATGTATAGGTGAGAAGGAAATGTAATCCTAATGAAATACTTGGCCCCATGTTAAACAATATTGGGATAATCATAATTTTTAGTGTTCATATAAAAATCAACCCAAAGACAAAGCTGTAAAGTCTTGATTGTAGCTACAAGACAGAATATAAAGAGAAGGGGAGACTTGAAATTGGCAGGAATGGTAGAGGAAAGACTGGGGTTTCTAACATACTTTCTTACAAAGTGGGGACTCAAAAAATATTCTTAAAAATATGTGAAACAAGTCAAAGAATTTTCATTACATTAATTAAACTTACTATCTTAATAAATGGAAAAATCGAAATATAAGTATGAGAGCTAAGAAGACAAAAATTAGATAAATCAGGGAATAAACATATACCATCCAAATTTGTTTATCAGTAAGGAAACGCTAGGTATACTTGTAAGAATGATGTGGGCAATTATCAGAAGAGCTAAAATAAAAATGACATCAAATAATTTGCCTCAAAGGAGTGGGGCAAAGGTAGAAGAAGCAGGTTGTGAAAACATTTTTTTCCATAAGATCCTCTGTGCAATTTACTTTTCACCATATACATATGTTATTTTGGTGAAAATTTATTTTAAACATGTATATGCAAATCATATATGTAAAGCTTCTTTGAAATTGATTTATATATCTCTCAAAAACTCTTCTCTGTCAGAACAGTTTATATAACTAGACCAATTGATCAAGATAAACCTCTAACCAGACTTATCAAAAGAAAAGAGAAAGGATGCAAATAAATAAAATCACAAATGAGAGAGGAGAAATAACAACCAACACCACAGAAATACAAACAATTGTAAGAGAATCTTATGAAAAACTATATGCCAACAAATTGGACAACCTCCATGATTGTCCAGAAAGAAATAGATAAATTCATAGTACATGTAAATTACCAAAACTGAAACAGGAAGAAATAGGAAACTTGAACAGACCCATAACCAGAAACTGAAATTGAATCAGTAATCAGAAAACTCTATAAAAACAAAAATCCACATGGCTTCACAGGTGGATTCTACCAAACCCTATAGAAGAGTTAATACCTATTCTCAAACTATTCTTAAAAATGGAAAAGGAAGGAAAACTTCCAAGTACATTCTATGAGAACAGCATTCCCCTGATCCAAAACCAAATAAAGACACCACTAAAAAAAGAGAACTACAGGCCAATATCCCTGATGAACATGGATGAAAAAATCTCAACAAAATACTAGCAAACCAAATCCAATGATACATGAAAAAAAATCTTTTATCACGATCAAGTGGGATTTATTCCTGGGTTGCAAGAGTGGTTCATTATTTGCAAATCAATCATGTACACCACATTAATAAAATAAAAGAACCATATGATCATGTCAATAAATGCAGAAAAGTCATTTGACAAAGGTGTCTTCTGTGGAGAAATGTCTATTCATGTCTTCTGCCCATTAATCAATTAAAAATGGGCAGAAGACATGAGTAGACATTTCTCCAAAGAAGATACCCAGATGGCTAGCAGACACATGAAAAGATGTTCAACATCACTGATCATGAGGAAAATACAAATCAAAACCACAATGAGATACCACCTCACACCTGTCAGAATGGCAAAAACCAACAACACAAGAAGCAACAAGTGTTGGCAAGGATATGGAGAAAAAGGAACGCTCTATTGGTGGGAATGCAAACTGGTACAGCCACTGTGGAAAACAGTATGGAGTTTCCTCAAAAAGTTAAAAATGGAACTACCCTATGACTCAGCAATTGCTCTACTGGGTATTTACCCTAAGGATACAAAAATATTGATTAAAGAGGCCCATGCACCCTAATGTGTATAGCAGCATTATCAACAATAGACAAATTATGGAAAGAGCCCAGATTGTCCATCGACTGATGAATGGATAAAGAAGAGGTGGTGTATATACATATGTATTCCAATTAGAATAAAACTATAAAACTGATTTGGTGATATGTACATAGTTTGTGTGCATAGCAGATTACTTAGTAATAATTTTGAGTGAGTGAATGAATTAGTGAGTTTTATGTGAATAAATTTTTTAGTAAATTCTTTAGCTAAAATGCACTTTGGGGAAAAAAAGAAGTGTTCTTCAGCTCTTTTTTAACCTCAGTTAGGTAGGATTATATTAGAAAGAGGGAAATTTAATAATTACATTTTAACAAAGGTAGGCATCTTTTTTTGTGTCCTTCTTATTCCTTTCATACAAGATTGTAGAAGCATCCATTTGCTACTCAGAATATCTTTATTTCTAAGCTCTTAGGCTATGTATACAATATGACTATTTTTTTTTTCTTAGTTCAACTTGCAAGTGAATAGAAATGTTATTGTTAATAGATAAATTTTAAGCTTCTTTTAGGTAATAGGCATTATATGGTGAGCTTTAAGACTAAGAATTTTCTATTTAATCAGTGCTGAAATTAGTTTGTGTTCCAGGTGTCACGTAGGGTGAAACATGATCTGTGAAGAGAATGACATAAACAGAGACATTCTTTTTCCCTAAATGAAAGAGTCTTATAAATAGCCAACAAAAATTAGTGCATTTTCAGTATACTGGGATTCTTCTTGCTTACCACTCATGCTTTAAGTTTTCTTTCAGAAATATAGTCAAATAACTTAAAGAAATAAATTCATGATATTCCCATCCATTGTAAAGTAGTCCCAAAGCTGAGTCAGGATAGGCAGTTCTGAGTCTCACTTCCCTAAAGCAACAGCAGGAACAGGCAGAAACATTAGAGTAGCACAGCAGCCACACGAAATACACCTTGCAAGTAAAATATCTTAGTCAATCCTTACAGCAACTATTCGAATAGTAGAATAATTTAGTCTACCTTCCAGCAACTATTCCATGTTTGTCTTTATATGTGCCATCTTAACAGGAACTTCCAATGATCTCTTTTAAGATATTTGAAAGGTATCTTACAAAGTGGTGCACGTTAGTGTTTGGCTGCCCTTTGTTTCAAGAACAGTTCACCAGGATAATAGTTTCAGAAACAATGCTATTATTATTGTTAACTGAGCAACCAAAATGTGTACATGTAGAATATAGTAGGCAATAACCTCTCCTGTCATAATTAGAGCAAAAGGAATGCATTTCCATTAAAAAAAAAAAAAAGTAAAACTAAAGGCAGGGAACAATTTGTCCATCATGAAAGCAGCTGGCATACTAAAAACTGTAAAAGCTCCAGCTGGCACCTCACACTACCACCAACTAGCCAACTTTTCACATGGGGAAAAGTGCTATATGGTTTTATGTGAGAAAGCAACAAAACAGATATTTGTGAATAAATATTGGTTTGACAGGAAGTCAGACAAACTACATTTTTTTACTCAAAGACATGTACTAAAGCACAAGGTGCCAAACAGAATGTCTATTTAAAGAGGAAAAAAAAAAAAAAAACGGAGAGAAAATCTGCATCAGAGTGAAATTGAAGCAGATGGTGTAAATTGGTCCTTTGTTAGTCTTAAAATTTTTAAATAAAAATATCCTAAATTGGAGTTAAAAATAAAAGAAGCCTTTTTTATCAGAAATAAAACACTTCCAACATAACACCTACAACTTCTGGATTTTTTTTTTTTTTTTTTTTTTGCTTCCATTTCCAATCCCCTCAAAAATGTATTTCTGACTCAACATACTCGACCCAAACAAAACTCATGTAAGTAAACTATTTTAAATATAGAAGTCTCAGAAATCTGGTAAATATTTATTGGTTCTTGTGTAAGCCCTTAGTAAATGCAGAGTTTATAACTGCCATCCTCATGGGAGATGAAGGATTTTTTAAAATGATGGCTCCTTTTAAAAATTGTTTTAGAAGTAAGATACTGATTCTCCAGAAGGCCCTGTAAAAGTACAAATATTAACTCTTTGTTGTCCTTTAATAACCTGGCATTTGTTTATGTATCATACTAGCTAGCCATGTACTCAAAATACATGTATTTATGTACCAAAGGAATGAGATACCATAAAGGTAATTTTGGATGTGTTCATAACAATTAAGAAACATTGTAAAAATTTCAAGTGGTTATGGTGAGAGCAGATAAGTCAAATCACTTCAGTGATAGAACTCATTCAGTTAGGAGGAAATATTTGTTACTATGAATGTAAAATATTTGGATGTATATCAGACTGCTCAGTGCTCTTTCATCATACTGTCCTTTGCATGGTGACTTTTATTAACATACTTGTGCCGTGGATCCAAGTTAGCAATTATAATTTGAGATACACCTTCCATATTCAAGGCAGAAAGAAAGAGGAAGGGGTGGTGTTCAGGTACCTCTTTTTATTTTTATTGGAAAAGAAAATGAGTCCTAACTTTCCAAAAAAATATACCTTTACATTTCATTTTCCAGGACTGTATCATGTAGCTTTCCCACTTGCAAGTAGATTGATAGAAAGCATTAGTATCTATAGTCTCTACAGTAGAGGAAAAGAAGGGGAAAAAGGAGATCAGGAAAGGGTAATGATGGGGCGCCTGGGTGGCGCAGCCGTTAAGCGTCTGCCTTCGGCTCAGGGCGTGATCCCGGAGTTCTGGGATCAAGCCCCACATCAGGCTCCTCTGCTGGGAGCCTGCTTCTTCCTCTTCCACTCCCTCTGCTTGTCTCTCTCTCACTGGTTGTCTCTCTCGCTGTCTCTGTGTCAAATAAATAAAATCTTTAAAAAAAAAAAAAAAAGGAAAGGGTAATGATGATGAACTGCCATCCTAGAGCATCTACTAGAAAACACAGACATATGATGAGCATATCTCATATGATGATTCTAAATGAAAACATCCAAGTTTAACTTTTCTTTGACCAGGCATTGCCCTGTTAACTGAGCAAAGTTACATATTTTATAATCTGTGGATGGCTTAAGTAATTTCTAGTTTAAACCTTTTATGAAGAAACTGATCTCTCCTAGGTGACAAACTTAGCAATGCAGAATTCAGAACATCTAACATCTACCAGTTCTCCTGTTGTTGCAACACATGGTATTGTATCTCAAAGAAACCTAAGAAAAATATTTCAGTGTCCATGAGAATGTACCTCACAGTCTTTCAAAGATGGGATATATAGGTAGATCTCAAAGACTATGTGCAGCAGTTAATATTAAGGCATGCTTATTCTGGAAGACCTAATTCTCTCATGGCTGGCTTTAGCTAATGGACTCCAGATGGCCCTATTGAACCTTTCTCAACTTGTACAGCAATCTAGGATACTTTCACTCAACCTTCTCTACCTCTCTCCTTTACTTGGGGTTAGACTTGAAGCATGGTCTGCTGGTTCTCCCTGTCTTTTCAGGCTAACTCCTAATTTCTTCTTACATAGCTATTTGCCTTAATAAAATGATGCACATTTAATGTCATCCAGGACATATAGTAATTTGTGGTTTTATCTGTCACACCTTACTTTTAAAGGAGTTATTTTTAATAAAATGTTATGTAATAACAGACTTCATGTCATGTACACTAATACATTAATCTCCTTAAAATGTAATTCCATCCTTTTTTTTATATAACAGAATAATCATTTTTCCAAGGTAAAACTTTGAGTTTTGAATAATTTTTAATTGTAGTAACCATTCCCAATTGAGGTTTTAATAAACAAAATTAAATATTTAATGTTACTTTATTTTCTTTTATTTCCTTCCCTATTTTAGTGTTTATGCCCTTTAAGCCTATGAGGGCGGCTTCATGTTAACATAATGATAGAAGATTTACTAACAGAAGATGAAAATAAAGAAGTATCACTTTCTTCATGGTGTGATAAGCAAAAGTAGAATGCCTCATCTTATCTAGTGCATCTTAAATTTTCATGAAGCTAGGTGACATAACTTTAAATCATTGTCATTCGTCTTACCCCAAAAAGTATTTAAATGACGTGTTTTGGATCACTAATAGCAGATCCACCACTTTCAGTTTTACAAATTTATTTGAAAATATTTTATGCAGCCCTTCATTACTGGATGATTCACTGTTGAACTATCCATTACCCTTTAGGCAGTTCTCATGTTGATAAAAGTGGAGACTAGAACAGGAACAGGCAGGTACAGAGGATCATTTTCCTGTGAATTTCTAAGATTTGTCTAGATCACAGTGGTCCCAAACCTACAGGGGTTAAATCCTGCTTTTTTAAGTTTTATTTGCTGATTTTTTAATGAACAGAGATAACTAACAGTAAAATGTGGCTTATTACTGTAGTATTTCACAACATGTTAAATTAAATCAAAATTCCAATTCATCTATTCAGCAAATATTCACCATATATTTAACAATGAGTAAAATATGAGTAATAGTTATGGCAGGGCTTTTTTTTTTTCAACTGATCTCTGTCATGTAGAAACTGGAATTAGTGAGTGACAAACACACTTGAGTAAGTAAAATGAAGTGTGATAATGATTGTCTCGAACATTGAATAAAATGCTATCTCAGTCTAAAAGTGAGAACAATTATCTCTGCCTCAGTAATTTATGAGGCTACATGGGAAATAATGTTTGACCTGAGTTTTGAGAAATGGGCTCATCAGGAAGAACAGAGGAAAAGACAAAGTCCAGGCAGCAAGGACTATGTGTGCTAACATACCTGGGTACAAAAGATCACAGGCAACAAAAATGAATTGGAGGCTCAAGATGATTGGATTAGAGAGGAGATTGTGGAAATGGTAGGAGGTGTAATTAGAATGGTAAAATGAGTCAGATCTAGAAAGCCGTTTCATGACATGTTAGGGAATTTGAAAATTATTTTATAGATATTGGGAG
Organism: Ursus maritimus; assembly: GCF_017311325.1. NCBI lineage: Eukaryota > Metazoa > Chordata > Mammalia > Carnivora > Ursidae > Ursus > Ursus maritimus. Next base: position 35,595,479 of record NW_024426552.1, read on the forward strand.
CTGCTGAGATACCATTATTGCACAGAAACAATACAATTAAATAAAATGGCTTTAAACATAATCCTGGCAACAATTAAAGAGGGAAAGACTTGAAGCATATGAACCCTTAACTGAAATAATCTAGGCAAGAAAATATAAGGGTTTTTATTAGGAGAAGCAATCAAAAAGAAGTCTGATATTTAAAAATGGAAGATGTATTAACTAAGAGACAGGCTAAAGTAAGAAGTTCTCGACTGGCAGCAAAAGTTCTGATAGAGTTTTGAATATATGGGCTTAGAGGAGCCTGAGGGTCATGAGGATGGACATAACACCCAGGCAGTTAGCAATACTGGTCTAGGGGTTCCTGGGTGACTCAGTCGGTTAAGCATCTGCCTTCTGCTCAAGTCATAGGGTCGACCCTACCTGGGGCTCCCTGCTCATTGAGGAGTCTACTTCTCCCTCTGCGCCCCCCCCCACCACAGCTTGTGCTTGCTCCCTCTCAAATAAAATAAAATAAAATAAAATAAAATAAAATAAAATAAAATAAAATAAAATAAATACTGGTCTAGAGACATCCAGAGAAATGCAAACTCAACAGATAAATTTTAGGGGTCACAGGTGTATAAATATTATTGAAACATGTGCAGTTAGACTATTTTCTACATAGTTTGGTGATATTTGCTTTAAAGAATACTGATGTTTCTCAAATTATCCTCACTGAGGCACTACAGTGAGGGGATCATGAGGTAAATGGACTGTCAAAGAGGCTTGGGTTCAACTACTAGCTTGGTCATATACTATTTATGTATTGTTGGATTATTATTTTTTTTTACATCCCAGTTTTCCATACTATAAATGTGAGTAATAATAATCATTTAATAAATTTACTCTGACTGAATGAGATTATTTAGGCACAGAATACGTTTTTTTCTACAATTCTGAAATCCACAAAGTTCTAAAAACTAAAAGGTTTGTTTCTGTTTTGTTGTTTCTGATAAGTTGTTGCAAAATCAGTGATGGCAAAATTTGACCTGACCTGTAGAAAGGCTATTTGTAGTCCTTATTTATCACACATACTATGAACATTCATGTTTGATTTGGAGATACTGACAATTATATAGTATACTCAATCTACCGGCTTCCTAAAATTTGAAAGAGTCCTAAACGCAAAACACAACTGACCCAAAGAGTTTCAGAGGGTTGACTATGAACCTAAATATGTAAACTGCTTGTCCAACACAGAATGAGCTCTTAATAAACATTAGCTACTGGTATGATTATCATTTTCTGACTCTGCAACTCTCTGTTCATACCTGCTATTCAATCTTACCTGACTTCACATGTTGCTTATGATCCATTTAATATTTTTCTGCATGACCAATTAGCCTTAGTTTTCAGACTTTGATTTTTTGTCATTTCTTGGGATTGATATTCTCCTTCCCCTTTCCTGTGGATAAGCATCATTACAACTCTTTCTGGATCTGAAGGACCCACTGTAGCCATATTTGCCCATTGGTTTTCCTAAATCACACAACTCATAAAGGTATTAACCGAATGATATTGAAGGAAGATAACGATGAATGAGAAGAGAATGGGATTTAGAGTAATTCTGGGGGTAGATCAAATCCTAAATAACATAGTAGTCAGAGAGACTGAGGAGGAAGAAGAAGAAAAAACAGAAATGCCAGGGTCACAGAAGTCCAGAGAAGGGAAAGATTTGGAAGAAGGGATGGTCAAGTGTAGCAAGTGTGGGAGAAATTAAGTCAATGGGGAGTGAAAAAAACATGGGATTAGGTGTTACAGCACCAGGAGGCAGAACTGAGACTATCATAGATTGACACTGGGAAGAAAGTGATGAAGATAACTGTAGATTACATTTCCATAATAATGAAAGTTTTTATGTCTAAGAATACATTATATTGACCCCTGCTCCTGTCAATTGAGAAACAGAAGAATACATTTTTAATGCTAATTCAAAGATACAAAATGAATAAATCCACATGGAAAATTATATATAGAAGTTAGACTTCTACAAAGTAATCTTTTTATTACCAGAGGAAGAGGGAGAGACAGAACTTCAAGAAGGCTCCATGCCCGGCCCGGAGCCCAACATGGGGCTTGACCTCAAGACTGTGAGATCATGACCTCAGTTAATGTCAACCACCTGAGTCACCCAGGTGCCCCAGTAATCTTTTTAAACTGTTGCTTCAATAAGAAAGACTTTTTGTGCAACTTGTATTGGTATTAAGTGTTATGTATGACTTGTGAATGGATGTTTCAAAGCTGGTGCTTAATTCCACAGACTTCTTCTTTCTTTGTCATCATGAAAGCAAATCTTGAAAGCAGTGCCCTGAAGACTCACTAAGACCAATAGCAAGTCATGCAGAAGTAAGAGAGAAACTTCTGTTATATTAAGTGACTTAGATATTGGGGTTGTTTATAGTCTGTACTATCCTAACTTATACAAACTCACTGAATAAAAAAAACAAACATTCTGTCCTCCCCCTACCTTATATTTGACTATATAATAATGTGCATCCTTATGAAAGAGCTTCTTTCAGATTAAATGGATATTTTAGCTTGCTTTCTTACTTACCCCTTCACCCTTATCTCATTGTTTTAGGAAATAAGTATCTGCTTATAAGGCCAGTCAGTCAGATCTAATCCTCTCTTAGTGCATATATGCTGCTCTGTGATTTTCTAGACTTCCTAACAGGGCAATTACAAATATCTTTTGCAGACACATAGGGAAGATATTTTGGTGCATTTCCATACACCTCTGCTGAAGTCACAACAGCACATATGCCACCATATATTTATACTGAATATGTCCAAGTTATATATCTTTTTTTATGGTGGAACAACAAAGATAAGGAAAAATTAGGTAAAGAAAGAGAGATGAAGGGGGGAAGATATGGAAATAATTTTTGTTAAACTAGAAGTAAAATGAATTCAAACACGCACACACACACACACTCCCAGATATATTAATATTTTTTATACCTAACACCCAATATTTTCTTTCTACATAATAAGTAACTTAGATTAACCCAGGACAACTTTTCATGCTGTTATTCAAATGTAAATCTCGCATTTACAAGAAGAAAATAGAAATCACTTCCTTGAAATCATGAAATGAACAGTGACCCATATTATTTTAGAAAGGAGAGACTATTTTTCTTCTTGTACTGTAGAATTGGGGCTCCATTGAAAGTAAAAACTTCAAAGTTCAAAATGTGTGATTTTACATGTAAAAATCAAAATAATGACTTTAATGCATTTCCAGACAAATAACAATAGGTTATCAAAAAGGATTTTAAAAAAGGATTTCTAGCCAAAAGATAAAACACCATTCCAATATATATGCCTTAGTAAATATTTTTAAATTTTCTTTAAATCTGATGAGTGTTTCATGGCTTGTTTTAATTGCTTCTTTTACAATTTTTTTTTATTTGTCTGAGAGCATATGTCCAAGCCTTCCAAACTTTTAAAAAAGTTACCTTTTTTAATCATGGGTTTTGTTATAGTTGTGGTGATACTCTCTAGCTGAAAACAAGGCAATGTTGATATGTCTGGATTTATCACAAGTTCAAGATATTCTGGAAATCTGAAGGAAGCCTCTGGCAATTCACCTAGGTACCCTTCACCTTTCATCACTTATTGTGGATTTCATGGCAAGAAAAAAAAAATCAAATGGGTTCTAGTGACAGCAGATATGGCTTAGATCATCAGCAGGATAAAAATAGATATGCATCTCTGTTATGAGTGTACATGTGCTTATAGATTCTATAGTCTCCAAGCTTTTCTCACTTGGATAATGGCTCAAGTTATATTTTCCTGCCAATTTGTACTACATTAGTTACATGCTAATGCATTGTATTATATTGTAAAATGCATTTAAAAGTTAGCATTAATTCTTATCACACTGTGTTAGAAAATACTACAAAGTTCACACAAGCCAATTATTCTATTTAAATTGAAGTAGGAAAAAATCACAGATATTAAATCAGTCAAACCAATATGATGCTTATTATATTTAAATAATCTGCTCTAAATGCCTTAAATAGCATATTTCTATTCCCCAACTGCCCTCATGGGTAGGTAACAAAATTGTTCTTATCCCAACTTTCTAAGTGGGGTAAGAAGGAGTAATTTAGCTTCAGGGAAGTTAATTTGCTTGCCTAAGTTACATAGATGGTAAGAAAAGAAGATGAGTCTTAAACCTATGTAGTCCAGCTTTAAATCTCAAGCATTTATGCCCCACAGTATACTCACAATTATGTATTTCAGAATCTAGAATACTTCATCTGGATGCTAGCATGTTATACCCTGGATCATTTATTTATATCTCTATGTCAACCTTTTATGATTTCTATTCATCCAGCTGTACCTCCTTCCAGTAAAAAATAGTTTATTGAAAATTATTTTTATTTACTAACCTCACGGGGAAGAGGACAAGGTAAGGTCAACAGAGGTTGTGAAAAGAGTTTCTCGGGTCCCACAAATCTTAGAATATTTTGTTCATCTCTGCTCTAAGAACAAAAGCATATATTCTACTAGGATTAGGTTTAAGAAACTAGTGTACAATACATTCAAAAGAGAACATGGGTCAACAGAGGTATAACAATCTATTTTAATATTTGGTATAAGCTAAATGTACCCTCAAATTGACTCTGTTATTTATGGTGTGGTTCACAGACGGATATTATTAACTATGTGTGCCATGTACTAACTTCCTATTTTAACTAATCATTCTTACTAAGTAGTAATAACTCTTTGGAATTATTATTTTCATGTTTGCATTGTCTAAATTTGGGTGAACTAGGGTAGAGTACCAATTGTGCTTCCCTAATTATAGTTCTGTGACCTGGGTGTGAAACTCAAAGAACAAAAATCAGGCATTTAATAAAGCAAGTATTAAGCAAGTTGAGAAGTGAAAGTTTGTGAGGTCCTAATGCTCTACACCTGAAATAACTTCCAACATTAAGTCATATATAAATAACAAAAGGAAGACTATTAAATATCTCTTAATCAATGGTTGTAATACAACAAATGGATCTCTAACAATTTCAGTTGTTCAAGAATTTTCAAAAGTACATGAGCATGTGATGCTAGTTTCTTGTTTTGTGTAGGTGCATATGGGGATTTGTCTTTGTTTCTCAATTAATTAAATCTCCTAATTAGCTATAGACTACTTTTATGGAATGACATTGGGAGGAACATGTTCTATGGTTCTGGTGATAGTCATGAAGAACCATACATTGAACTATCTGGGTGTTCATAAAGTGATTCAGAGATCAGACTTCAAGGGGTGTTCACCATCCAAGGATCTCAGAGTCCTTCACTAGATTCTTTTCCTTCAGACACCTGAAGAGCAGTGAAAGATGAAATAGAGATCACTGCTGTCCATATTCTATAGATTAGAATTTGTCCTATGGCTCTACCTAGATGAAATTGTGGGAAACATTGTTGGTCTCTGTCTAGAAGTAAAATGTAATGATTTGGTAATGGCATAGCATAGTCTTTACCACATTGTGAGATCCTCATACTTTATTAATACTTAGCTCCTAGTTCACATGATTTTAGCTATTTTGATGTAACATACTCATTATTTCAAGGAGTGTGAATAGGGGACTTCAACAGAGACAATTTTATAATAATCATTCATTCTCCTCAAGTGTGCTCTTTTTATTTGCACAACAAGTTACAGATTTTCCTGTTTCTGATTTAATAGTGGAAAATACCTTGTTCTGTGCTTAAGTAGGTTCTGATTTCAAGGGTGAAAGGGAATGAATGAGAAAAATCAGTGATTGGTATCTATCCATTTACCAAATTGACTAGCTCTGCAACAGGCAAAGGGGTTTTTGAAAAAGCTGTGTTGTGTCACTATTGTTTTGAATGAACACGATATACCATTTTATCATCTCATTATCCATAGTAATGAATGTAACACCCAAGTTTTACAGAGAAATATTTAGAAATGTATTCTATTTAATGATATGCATAATGTATAATGAAGTATAACTTGTTCTTGCTCCTAAAACTAACACTGGAGCTCAAAACTTGAACTGTTTTCTTCCTCTAAAAAAGGAATTAATATTTGGAACATGACTAGTAATTCAAAAACCAAACAGTTGTCAGTTGTGGAAAAAGAAATCAGGAAGACTTAAAGGGGTTAAGCATCTAACTATAGTAAATTTGAATTTGATACAATTCACATGATTGTTTGGATATTTAATTATCACAATGGGGATTTATCAGATTTAGGTTGAACTATCAAAATGTTTGAATATTGATTTTTAATATTGAATTAAATGAAAATTAACTAGCAGTGATTTAATTGCTATCTCCCACTGACAGGACCTCCATTGAATTAAATGATATATAAAGAAATATAAGTATTAAAATGAAGAAAAACAAAATTAAATATAAAGAGCTTTGTAAAATGTCAAATGACATACGAGTTCAATTACTGGCTAAAACATCGTATCTTGATTCCTGATTGAGGTTTAAAACTGTAGCCAAATTTTCTTTTCTCTTCCCTTTCAAGAAATTCAAAATAACAACAGTTACAACATGTCTGGCAGTCATGCTTCCCAGACCATCAGTCTCTCTACAATTAATGTTAGGTTATTCCAATATGTACAGGCTATTTTGATTGACCTGACCAGCCAAAGCAGTCCGTTGATTTTCTCAAAGCACATCTTTGACTACAGTTTACTTAGACTCCTGCTACTTCTACTATTTAGATTTGTGTACAAAGCAGGAACATGTAGGTAGAAGAAACAATTGTAGTCTTAGTGAAATATATCACTTAATGAATTCACACAGATCATTCTATTGATTTAGGAAGAAATGAATACAGAATCCTAGACCCAATTTTCTCTAACATTAGAGTGGATATTGTATCCCCTACCTGTCAACATATTGAGTTCACCACACCCAACATCTGTCTGTGGTAAACTTATAGTTCAGTGTTCTCTTAATAGCGATCTGAATTATTTAACATCCCAGTTGAAGGATGAACTAGAAAGCATCCAGATCCCTTTTAGTTAGAGCTATATTTCTTCAACTCTCTTCTATCCCCCCACCCCAAATGTTCTCTAGGGGCTGTGAGACCATACCAAGGCATTAGTTATTGAACATTGCATTTACAGCATTAATAATCTTCTAAGCTATTAAGGTGTATGCAGTCCCATGGGAGATAAAAATCTCCTTTGAAAATAAAACTTTTGTAGTGTTAAAACCATCCATGAAAAGTCCACTAAAGCTTGTACTGCTACAGATTTTCAAAATAGAGGTAAGATTTTTTAAATGTACAAAATTAGATTAAATTTCAAGATCTGGTTTACACATAGTTAGTACAAATGAAGACTAAGAATTTGTATACTCCTTACACTGTGAAAATTACATATGACAGAGTCTTGGAAACCCAAGAGCACAAAAGAATAAAAATGGTAATAGTTTAAGCCTTTGAGTGTACATAGTAGGAGGTAATCTAGAGAAAATATCATGATCAAAAATTTCCTCATCCCTGCCAGAATAGGTGGTCAACATATTCATTCTTCTGTGTCTTCTGAGTTCTCTAAGTTGATTCATTAGGCACTTTTTCTTAAGTAGAACACAAATTTATACCCTAAACTTCAACCTAGCACTGAGAGCTTGATATTTACCCACAGAAGTAGAAGCCAGGACTGGTTTCAAAGTGTGAACATGCTAAGAATCAGGACAGAGTTACAGACACAAGCAGGAGAACATCCGAAACTTCTCACTTTGCATTATGACCACGTCCTAAATCTCATTCGGGCAGACATTGTAGTTTTCCTTTTATCTTACAGTTTAAGTTAAAGTAATAAGAATATGTTAACATCATAATGCCTTACATAATATATGCATTTAAAAGCATGGATCGTCTTTAGATTCATCTCCTTTCCATGTCCTGAAACGTCTAAAAGGAACTCTGCCAGCCAAGACATAAAGTGAAATTTTTCTCTCATCATAATTTAAAATTTACCCAAAGGGTATATCATTTGTATTTTTTTTTTTGTTTTAACTTTTTTTTAAAGTAATCTCTATGCCCAACATGGGGCTCAAACTCATGACCCCAAGATCATGACTCTTATGCTCTACTGACTGAACCAGCTAGGCACCCCTGATATTTTTTTAAATATACATCTTTTTTCGGATGGTCTCTTTCTGGTAATAATATACTACTAGTAGTAGTGATAATAATAGATAAAACTTATTGATTGCTTACCCTTGCCAAGAATATATAATACTGCATCACCTGTATCCCAGTGTTTTTCACTGGCCAGAACTGTACAAGGTTGCAAGTAAGAATAAGCCTTTTAAAGAAACTTCCTTTTGTTCAGCCATTCCCTTGGAAAACATCTGCATCAATCTGCAGAAGAACTAGGACCATTAAGTACTATTGATTGGTTTGACTTTGTGTATAGTCAACAAGGAAGTGATTGACTTCTAAGACACGTAGGTTAATGATTGTGAAACAGGTAATACCCAATGTCACGATCTCAACCTGTGAATTAACATTCTGAAAGTTTGGATTCTTGAGTTAGTTATCAAGGGAATTATTTGTAGTATCTCCTGAGAAGATTATAGTTTTGTTTATGACACTCACTTCATGAGCCTTATGTATTTGTTTAGAAAGTCCCCATGAAAAGCCATTAAGAATCCTATCCCTAGAAAGTTAAATGTGTCTACATTTATCTAGCCAACTTGTATTGAATTACTACAAAGTACTGGAAGTTAAAATTTGTTATAAGCAGAAGTTTAATATTCGTGCAAAACAATTTAGCTTTTGCTCTCCAGAGCTTCTCCATAGCACAAGAAGAGCCATGTGTCACTTACAGAGTGTGAAGAGTGTCTCCATGGTTCCTTGAAATTAGATACACTAAGTTAGCTTCCATGTATTGAGATGGGACCACTGTGGCAAGTAAAGAAATGTACATCTTCTTATGGCAATATAGCAACTGCAATAATTTTAGGCCAGTAAACAGATTTAGATTCAGGTATCAATGGTAGTCTAATCTCATCAGTAGACAAACACACTGACGGTTTGTTGCAAGAATATTTTCACTGTGCTCACATCTTTGCAAGTGGAAAAATAATAGTGCTAAAAACTGGAAACAAAGTCAATGGTCAAGAGTTCTATGTGATGGAAGCAAAACATCTTAATTTCTTGACAAGCTGAAAATGTGAGATAGAAACCCTTTTATTTGCAGTTGAATCTGGGCCTATTTCAAAATGGAGAAGGAACTTAAATTTATAAATACTTCCAGAAATGTCCACTAACTCAGAGTACTTCAAAATAGTCTCAAGATAATAAAAAGACCAAAGTGATGTACATCTTGATTTTTTTTGTGTTGAAAAACAATAGACAAATTTTGTACTGAAAAATATTTTATTTTCAAAAGAGGACTCTATTGTAAAACTCTACTGTAATTTTTTTTATCATAAGGAAGAGCCACATATTTTTGCAATGTTGTCTTTATGTAGAAATATTGAGATATTCAGATTGATCTTATTCATTTAAATAATCCTGGAAATAAATTTGGGAAATCTGGTTAGGATCCTGACCTAAAGGTAGAAACTGTAGTATTCTTTGTATGGCAAGTATATCTGTGTAAGAAGTGTATACTTCAAAAATCATTGAAAAGTGCAAAAAAGGAAGTTTCATTATTTTTTCATAGTTTGCTTTAAGAAGTTTTAAAAGTCAAATGTTAAAAATAAAAAGAGATGAAGAAATAGTATGATCCATGAGTTTCTTACACTAAAGCCATTATAATTGAATCATCTGTTCCCCTTCTTCCATTGAGATTATTATGCTCCATACTCTGTAAGCAAGTGAGACTAATAATAGCATTCATCCTCATAAGCATGCCATTAAGACAGAAGATGACAGCAGGAGCAAGAGAAGAAACAATACTACGCATAAATCACTCTGACCTAGAAGACTGAAGGAAACACAAAAATAAACTGTAAAAACAGGACTAGTAGCAGTCTCAAGAGATGTTAACTGTGGTGGGTCAGCTATCAGAAGAGCATCAGAGTGGCATGGCTTCCAAAACAATATAATCCATCCAGGTGACATCTACAAATTCCAGTATACAGTCGTATTGATGATGTCAAATTTTAGGTGTTAGCAATTCTGGGATAATATGTTATTGTGTGAACACAGGATGTATTCATAATCTTATCTATCTTTTCAGCCCTGTTCCAAACATTATTTTATTGTTTTCTCACTAAACTTATTTATTTTCTAAATATTCATATTGTTTACAAAAGTTGACCTGGTAGACTAGATAGAAAAATCTGCATCTCGAATAACTTTTCTAACTAGTGGATTTCAAAATCCATAATTAACTTGCTAAAATGTATTATTTGAAAATAATTAGAATTATTATTAAAAAGGTATGACAAAGAACTGATGCTTGCCTTTTAATGGTTTAGGGCAGGAGTCAGCAATTTTTTTTCTCTAAAAGACCAGATAGTAAATATTTACAGCATTGAAGCCCATAAGGTCTCTGCCTGCTGTGGTCTGAATGTTTGTTTTCCTCTAAAATTCATATGTTTAAATTCTAGTCCTTGATAGAGTGATATCAGGAGGTGTGGCCCTTGTGAGCTGATTAGTGCTCTTCTAAAAGAAATCACAGAAAGCTCACTAGCCCCTTGTACTATGTGAGTATATGAGAGGAATTTGTTACCTGGAAGAGGGCCCTCACCTGACCATACTCTGATTTTAGACTTCCAGCCTCGTAAACTATGAGAAATAAATTTATAAGCTAGCCAGTCTGTGGTATTTTATTATAGCAGCCCAAGTGGAGTTAACTTACTGACACAACTACTCAGCAATGCCACTGTGTGCGGAAGAAGCCATAGACAGCTTGACTTTTCCAAAAGAACTTTTTTTATAAAAACAAGCAGTGAGCCAGGTTTGGCCAACTGACTTTATTTTGACCACCAATGGTTTAAGAAAAGCTGGAAGTAAAATAATAATTTAACTATGTTTTCAAAGTCAAATTTACAAAAGGCAAATTTATCCTCTATATCATATGTTGCTTTCTTTCTAATAATATTATAACCATTCCATTGAAGTATTTTAAGTTCATTGTCTAATGATTTCTTTTCACTTTTTTTTCTTAATTAGAACACAGATATATAGCCCAAAACTCAAAATTCATAATATTTGGTAAAACTATGCTGATGTGAAGTGAAAAGATACACAAAGATTAAAGTGTTTAGGAATTAAACATACAGTATAAGTTGTATACTATTGTTCAGTTATAGCCAGACATATAATTACCCTAGCTAAAAGCTGCTTAGCTTGAAGATAGTGTACTTGAAAATGTCACCATAGGTATATTTGTTCACCAGAATATGTTAGTTATTTAAACTCTTTCTGACTCTATACACTGGCTCATGTTGTGATGTTGCCATTGATGTCAGAGTGTCAGAAGTATATATAGGTCTAGCAGCCATTTTCTCAGATCATAAGTTGTAATCTACTTAACTAATTTCTAAATGATTGTAAATTAAAAGAATTACTCATTCAGGATAATAATCTTTTTTAAATTTGGTTTTGGAATTTAATGACCTGACAATAATCTTTACTTTTATTTCTATCTTTAAGGGAAGTACGCTTCACTCTTTTGAGAGTGTTTTGAGAATATTTCACTGTGTGTCAGAATTTCCCAGTGCTCCACAGTAAATGGAAATTGTCATTCAATTAATAAAAAGTGTAAAGAAGCATAAAATTGTAAAAGTTACCACATAATGCGTGATTCTCCTGATTTACTCTAGTGTTCTCTCGTGGAATTTAGAATGACAAGCCCCTTATTTTCCTCATGTCACTTTGGAGTTTTTTGTTGGCATTTTATTCTCTGTAACATTTTTCCCAGTTATTCATTCTCATCAGTTAAAGTTGGATAAAAAATGCATTCTGCCTCTAACTTCTGGTGATGTAATTCTCTGCTTATGCAGCACTGTCACTTTTTTTTTAATGGTATTTGTAGGTAATGAAAGCAGTTTTGTAAATGTATCTTGAAGGGGAACAGAATATGCCACCCCAAAATATGCCATAGTAGCATATGGATTGTTTTGAGCTGATGGCAATCAAATCCCAGCCAACTCAAGAAAAACTTTTACCATTTCTTTAGCTACCTAAAAGAATTTATATAGGGGACCTGTACCAGAACAGGAGCTATGATTATTACAGATAGCTTTTTTTATCAGGAAGATCTATCTGCATGGCAGTGCAAACTTTTAATTACCAAATATTGCTCTCCTCGCCTCTAAAGCAGCAGGCCTATATCCCATTCCTTAGCTCAGGATGGCATATAAGCTTTAATTGCCTGACTTGCCCTTGGGTATCATATATTTATGGGGCTCCCATATGTACAAAATTTGTTTAAATCCCATTAGTCTGTTTTAAGTCCATTTGATTATAAGACCAGACAAAGAACCTAGAAGGGAAGAAGGGAAAATTTTTCTACCCCTTACAATCTCTTGAATTAAGGGTTCCCTCCTGAAAGTAGGAAATTTAGTTTTGTAATTCTTAGACTTTCCTGAAGGCTTAGGCCAGTATAGTTGGGGAGCAGTAGGGTAGCTACCCATTGCCCAAAATAGCTCTTAAATTTTTCTTGAATAACCTTACATAGGAATAACATAGAGGTGAGCATACATAGAATGAATGCATGCATTCTAAACAAGTTGAGTTTATTTCAAATTCTGTTTGTCATTAACTTCTATAGTAAAACTGAAGATGTTTCAGCCAGCTGGTTTGCACTGAAAAGTAATTGTTATGATGATATCCTAAATGATAACATATATTAAGATATATTTCAGTTTTATACTAACAAAGAATCTCAGACCCAGTCAGCAACTTAAGTTTTAATTCACAACAGTTTAGTAGTTGCTCAATTCTAGTTTATCCCTGTGTCCTATTGGCCATCCCAGTTTCCCTCAAAACTATGGAATTTTCTCAGGTTTGAGGAACTGTTGATTCTTCTGTGAATTATCATAAACTCTGATACCCTGATTTTCTTTCTGCTTGGATGTTCTTGGGACTTGAAGATTCACAAACCAATATCCAAACTTTATCATTAAATTTGTCTACTGTAATTTGGTCTAAAAGTTTATTGGCCCAGAAAATAATTCTGTTTTAATAAAAAGGAAAAGGTATAACCTTCAAAAATATTTAAATTAATCATTTAAGTTATGTAGGGCCACAAATTGATATTATATTTAAAAAGCAGTTTTTAAAAATTACATTTATTGACTACTTCAGAGGCATGGAAACTTCATGAACTCTCTTGCAGCTAGGGTCCTGATATTGTTCATTGTCTACCAATTAGTTGATTGACATGTTGGCCTGAAGATCTGGATATCACACATATAAAAACCCATGCCCTCAGGATGCATTCTTTTTTTTTTTTTGTCTTTTTGGTTTTTTTAATAATTTTTATTTTGTTATATTAGTCACCATACAGTACATCCCCAGTTTTTGATGCAATGTTCCATGATTCATTATTTGCGTATAACACCCAGTGCACCATGCAATATGTGCTCTCCTTAATACCCATCACCGGCCTATCCCAGTCCCTTACCCCCCTCCCCTCTGAAACCCTCAGTTTGTTTCCCAGAATCCACAGTCTCTCATGGTTCATTCCCCCTTCTGTTTACCCCTCCTTCATTCTTCCCTTCCTTCTCCTACCAATCTTCCTATTTCTTATGTTCCATAAATGAGTGAAACCATATAATAATTGTCTTTCTCTACTTGACTTATTTCACTAGGCATAATCTCCTCCAGTCCCGTCCATGTTGCTGCAAATGTTGTGTAATCATTCTTTCTGATGGCTGAGTAAAATTCCATTGTATATAGGGACCACATCTTCTTAATCCAGTCATCTATTGAACAGCATCTCGGCTCATTCCACAATTTAGATAATGTGGACAATGCTGCTATGAACATTGGGGTGCATATGGCCCTTCTCTTCACTTCGTCTGTATCTTTGGGGTAAATGCCCAGTAGTGCAATGGCTGGATCATGGGGTAACTCAATTTTTAACTTTTTAAGGGACCTCCACACTGTTTTCCAAAGTGGCTGTACTAACTTACATTCCCACCAACAGTGTAAGAGGGATCCCCTTTCTCCACATCCTCTCCAACATTTGTTGTTTCCTGCCTTGTCAATTATTGCCATTCTAACTGGTGTAAGGTGGTATCTCAAGGTTGTTTTGATTTGACTTTCCCTGATGGCTAACGATTTTGAACATTTTTTCATATGTCTGTTAGCCATTTATGTGTCTTCATTGGAAAAGTATCTGTTCATATCTTCTGCCCACTTTTTGATTTGATTATTTGTTTCTTGTGTATTGAGTTTGAGAAGTTCTTTGTAGATCTTGGATACTAGTCTTTTATGTTTAGTGTCATTTGGAAATATCTTCTACCATTCCGTGGGCTGCCTCTTAGTTTTTTTGACTGTTTCCTTGGCTGTGCAGAAGCTTTTTATCTTGATGAAGTCCCACAAGGTCATTTTTTCTTTTGTTTCTCTTGCCTTTGGAGATGTGTCATGAAAAAAGTTCATGTGACCGATATTGTACAGGTTGCTGCCTATGTTCTCCTCTAGGATTTTGATGGATTCTTGTCTCACATCGAGGTCTTTCATCCATTTGAAGTTTATCTTTTGTATGGTGTGAGAGAGTGGTCAAGTTTCATTCTTTTGCATGTAGCTGTCCAATTTCCCCAGCACCATTTATTGAAGAGACTGTCTTTTTTCCACGGGATGTTTTTTCCTGCTTTGTCAAAGAATAGTTGCCCAAAGAGCCGAGGGTCCATTTCTGTGTTCTCTATTCTGTACCATTGGTTTATGTGTCAGTTTTTGTGCCAGTGCCATGCTGTCTTTGTGATCACAGCTTTGTAGCATAGCTTGAAATCCAGCAATGTGATGCCACCAGTTTGTTTTCCCTTTTCAACAATTCCTTGGCAATTCGGGGCCTTTTCTGGTTCCACACAAATTTAAGGGCTGTTTGTTGCAGTTCTTTGAAAAATGTCATTGGTTTGATTGGGGTGGCATCGAAAGTGGAGACTGCTCTGGGTATCATAGACATTTTAACTATGTTTATTCTTCCAATCCATGAGCATGGACTATTTTTCCATCTTTTTGTGTCTTCTTCAATGTCTTTCAAGAGTGATTTGTAGTTTCTAGAATATAGGTCCTTTACGTCTCTGGTTAAGTTAATTCCGAGATAACGTATGATTTTTGATGCTATTTGTAAATGGAATGGATTCCTTAATTTCTCTTTCTTTAGTCTCATCGTTCATGTATAGAAATGCAACTGATTTCTGAGCATTGATTTTGTATCCTGGCACATTACTGAATTGCTCTATAACTTCTAGTAGTTTGGGGGTGGAGTCTTTTGTGTTTTCTATATAGAGTGTCACGTCATCTGCGAAGAGAGACAGTTTGACTTCTTCTTTCCCGATTTGGATACCTTTTATCTTTTTTTGTTGTCTGATTGCTGTTGCAAGGACTTCTAGTACTATGTTGAATAATAATGGTGAGAGTGGGCATCCTTGTCGTGTTCCTGATCTTAAGGGAAAGGCTTTCAGCTTTTCCCCATTGAGAATAATACTCACTGTAGGCTTTTCGCAGATGGTTTTTATGAGATTGAGGAATGTACCCTTGATCCCTACACTCTGAAGGGTTTTAATCAGGAAAGGATGCTGTATTTTGTCAAATGCTTTTTCTGCATCTATTGAGAGGATCATATGGGTCTTGACTCTTTTCTTGTTGATGTGATCTATCACACTGATCGATTTGCGAATGTTGAACCACCCTTACATTCCAGGGATGAATCCTACTTAGTCTTGATGGATAATCCTTTTAATGTACTGTTGGATCCTATTAGCTAGGATCTTGTTGGGAATTTTTCATCCAAATTCATCAGGGATATTGGTCTGTAGTTCTCCCTTTTGATGGGGTCTTTACCTGGTTTGGGGATCAAGGCAATACTGGCCTCATAGAATGAGTTTGGTAGTTTTCCTTCTGTTTCTATTTTTTGAAATTGCTTCAGGAGAATAATAGGTATTATTTCTTCTTTGAATGTTTGGTAGAATTCCCCAGGGAATCCGTCAGGCCCTGGACTCTTGTTTTGGGGGAGGTTTTGGATCTCTGCTTCATCTCTTCATAATTAATTGGTCTGTTTAAAAAATCAATTTCTTCCTGTTTCAGTCTTGGTAATTTATAGGTTTCCAGGAAGACATCCATTTCTTCCAGGTTGTTTAATTTATTGGCATAAAGCTGTTGATAAAAGTTTCTAATGATCCTTCCTATTTCATCGGTGTTGGTTGTGATCTCTCCTCTTTTCATTCATAATTTTATTAATTTGGGTCCTTTCTCTCTTCTTTTGAGTAAGTCTTGCCAGTGGCTTATCAATCTTATTTATTCTTTCAGGGAACCAGCTTCTAGTTCTGTTGATCTGCTCTACTGTGCTTATGGTTTCTAATTCATTGATCTCTGCTCTAATCTTGATCACCTGCCTTCTCTTGCATGGGTTAGGCCTGTCCTTCTGTTCCAGCTCAAGCTTCTTGAGGTGAGAATATAAAAACTGCATTTTAGCTTTTTCTATTTTTTTGAGTGAGGCTTGGATGGCTGTGTATTTTCCCCTCTAGGACTGCCTCTGCAGTGTCCCATAGGTTTTGGACTGATGTGTTTTCATTCACATTGGTCTCCATAAATTGTTTAAATTGATTTTTAATTTTCTGGTTTACCCAATCATTCTTGAGCAGGATGGTTCTTGGTTTCCAAGTGTTTGAGTTTCTTCCAAATGTTTCCTTGTGATTGAGTTCCAGTTTCAAAGCATTGTGGTCTGAGAATATGCAGGGAATAATCTCAGTCTTTTTGTATTGGTTGAGACCTGTTTTGTGACCCATTATATTGTCTATTCTGGAGAAAGTTCCATGAGCATTCAAAAAGAATGAGTATTCTGTTGTTCTGGAGTGTAGTGTTCTATATATATCTATGAGGTCCATCTGGTCCAGTATGTCATTCAAAGCTCTTATTTCTTTGTTCATTTCCTGCTTAGGTGATCTGTCTATTGCTGAGAGTGGAGTGTTGAGGTCCCCTACTATTAACGTCAGGATGAATTCTTTATTCTAATATCTTAGAGCATTTTCTATAGTATTTTAATATTCAGTAAAAATTAAAGTAGGATAATACATACCTAGAGACAATATTTTATTGTTTCAAAGATTTTATTTATTTATATATTTTTTCATAATATTTTTATTATATTATGTTATTCACCATACACCCTGGTTTTTGATGTAAAGTTCGATGATTCATTAGTTGCGTATAACACCCACACGAACAATGAGACTGAAGAAAGAGAAATTAAGGAATCCATTCCATTTACCAATAGCACCAAAAATCATATGTTATCTTGGAATTTACTTAACCAGAGATGTAAAGGATTTATATTCTAGAAACTACAAATCACTCTTGAAAGACATTGAGGAAGACACAAAAAGATGGAAAAATAGTCCATGCTCATGGATCGGAAGAATTATCATAGTTGAAATGTCCATGCTACCCAGAGCAATCTACACTTTCAATGCTATCCCGATGAAAATACCAATGACATTTTTCAAAGAACTGCAACAAACAGCCCTTAAATTTGTGTGGAACCAGAAAAGGCCCCGAATTGCCAAGGAATTGTTAAAAAGGAAAAACAAAGCTGGGGGCATCACAATGCTGGATTTCAAGCTGTACTACAAAGCTGTGATCACAAAGACAGCATGGTACTGGCACCAAAACAGACACATAGACCAATGGTACAGAATAGAGAATCCAGAAATGGACCCTCGGTTCTTTAGGCAACTAATCTTTGACAAAGCAGGAAAAAACATCCCGTGGAAAAAAGACAGTCTCTTCAATAAATGGTGCTGGGAAAATTGGACAGCTACATGCAAAAGAATGAAACTTGACCACTCTCTCACACCATACACAAAGATAAACTCCAAATGGATGAAAGACCTCAATGTGAGACAGGAATGCATCAAAATCGTAGAGGAGAGCATAGGCAGCAACCTATATGACATCGGCCAAAGCAACCTTTTTCATGACACATCTCCAAAGGCAAGAGAAACAAAAGATAAAATGAACTTGTGGGATTTCATCAAGATAAAATGCTTTTGCACAGCCAAGGAAACAGTCAAAAAAACTAAGAGGCAGCCCACGGAATGGGAGAATATATTTGCAAATGATACTACAGATAAAAGACTAGTATCCAAGATCTACAAAGAACTTCTCAAACTCAATACATGAGAAACAAATAAACAAATCATAAAATGGCCAGAAGATATGAACAGACCCTTTTCCAATAAAGATTTTATTTATTTGAGACGGAGGGAGAGAGAGAGAACACACAAATAGGGGAGGGGTGGAGAGAGGGGCAAGCAGACTTCCAGATGAACAGGGAGCCTGATGTGGGGCTTAGTCATGACCTGGAGATCATGTCCTGAGCTGAAGACATTTAACTGTCTCACGCAGGCACCCTGAGACTGAGGATTTAATTCTCATTCCAGAAACAGCATGTTTCAAAGATAGCGATACTTGTTGGGATCAAATAAAGTATATAAATTTTATCATTTCACATATTCCCTTCAATTGTGTGTTCACATTACAATTTAGTGGTAATTCATTCTAATATTTGCATATGAGAGCATTTTCTATTGACTTTCAGTTAATTTCAAACTGTTCAAATTATTCAGCTTCTATTAATTTAAAGACTTTTATTAATACACTTTGGTGCAACATCAGACTCATGTTCAATCCACGGATACTGATTTAAAAATATTTTGCAGTTTACTCGAATTTTATTGATATTTTTGATTTTAATATATCATAATGATTAAGAAGTTCTAATAATAACAGCACTAATTCAGATATTTAGCAGAAGTTTCTCTCCATAAGAACTTTATTTATATATTTGCAAATTTTTCAAATTAAAAAGATGCCTTGATCTGCATCTTAAAACAGAGAAAAACTCATGATGAATGTTTGTGCACTATAATACTTAACTGAAAGTAATTCAAATGGATTATAAAATGTAACTTACAAGAAATTCCACTGGTTTCAGGCAGTAAATGCCTAAGTAGAAAATCACATGGAATCATTTCAGGCAGTCTGTCAGACACTGCAGCAAAAGCTAAATGTGAACCTATGTTGTGTTCAAGTCAATTCTTAATGAAATGATTGTGTTGATTAATTATATACATTATTAAACATACTGACTCCTTGCCATATATTTTTAAAGACATTTTTTAAAACATGGAATATAGGAGTATTGCTAAAACATGCATTCATTCATTTACTCAACAACATACTTATGTCTTTGCAATTATTCAGGTTTTCTGATATATTATTATGGATATAAATATTTAGAATAAACATACATGGTAGTTGCTGTATAGATTATCACACAAGGGGGAAAGATACAAGTAAATAGACAAAGATGATATAATAAGTGCTATAATAGAGCAAAATTTGACTCAAATTTAACTAAAAATGCAACCTTAAAGCCCCTCCCAATCAACACAATCTAATTTTACTTAGGGTATGTATTTATGTTTAAAAACCACATGGGTGCCTGGGTGGTTCAGTTGGTTAAGTGTCTGCCTACGGCCCAGGTCATGATCCCAGGGTCCAGGGATCCAGTCCTTAATCAAGCTCCCTGCTCAGCAGAGAGTCTGCTTCTCCTTCTCCCTCTGCCTCTCCCCCCTGCTTGTACACATTGTCTCTCTCTCTCTCTCTCTCAAATAAATAAATAAAATAATAAAAAAATGACAAGCTTAAGTCATTATAATTATCATTTCAAAATTTGACTGTCTGCAGTGCTGTATTTAATCTTTCTCCACACATCATTATACTGTCTTAAGATTTTTTTCTGTTGTCCAAGTTTTGTGCTTTTAACATGCTTAACTACCAGGTTTTTTCTTTCCTATATATATCAATTTCAGAGAGAAGCAGATAATAAATTAAATATGTCAGACTAATAGGAGAGGGCACTTCAGTGCAATCCTAAAATCATATCCAACACACACACACACACACACACACACACACACACACACACACACACACATTTTTATATACTTAACACTACACATATACATGCATTAAATCCTTCCCTTTGAAGGAAAGTAACTGCTCTGCATATGTGGTTCATCTTAAACAAACATTAAAAATAGATTCAGTGTGAGAATAAATGAGTAAATATTCAATAAAAATAATTACTATATGTAATCAAACTGTGTATGTGAAACAGTGGGTCTGAGTTTTTTGAAGTAGAAGTTCTAGAATCAAGCTTAGTCAAAATATGAAATACTTTGAAAATGAAAAATTACCTATGCAAGTTCTCTGTGCCATATGGTCAAAATGGAACTTTATAAAAGATTAGACTGATAGAAGTGTATTCTAAATGAATGAATAAGACTCAAACAATGAAATGGAGAAGGATTGGTATGTGCCAAAATAGTGGTACATTGCTGAGGTTTTTGGTGAACATTTGGTCAGCAATTTAAATCCATGCACTTAAAAACTTTCTTGTATCATTTCTCATATAGTTGATTTATTTCAATACCTAATATAAATTTATAAACCAAGGATGTTCATCCTGGCACTATTGACATTCTGAGCTGGATGCCAGCAGCACTTCCTGTTTTGTGACAACCAAAAATGTCTCTAGACATTGCCAAATGTCCCCTTGGGAGCAAAAATTTTCCCAGTTAAGAATCTTGCTATACACTAAAATTTTTCTATTTTTTTAAAAAATTTCAATAAACTATCTGTAATCCCTGTTCACAGTAATGATACATAACCAACTCTCTCAAATATTTAGTGGCTTCTCAAAACAATGTCTGTTTTTCTCATTCAGAGATATATGTGCCAATGGGATTTGGCTGATCTTGGCTGGCCTACTGGGCCTAGTCAGACTGGCTCTAGGCTATAGCTCAATTTCAAGTATGCTTCTTGGAAGTATCTTATATCAGGATCTAGATCTAAGGGGCAAACATGGTGTATGTTTTTCTCGTGACGATGTCAGGAGCTAGCAGGACAGCCCAAATATGTATGCACATTTGAAGCCTTCACTTACATTGAGTCCTCTAACATCTAGTTGACAAAAATCAAGTCATGTAGCTAAGGCCTATGGAAGGGCAGGGATATCATTCTGCCTACCATGTAGCCATGGGAAGGGTATGGAGTAAAGACTTGGAACCAGCATTCAATCTATCACATCTACCACGTAGTCAAATAATATGTAAGGGTCTCTTTGTAGATTTAAACCAATTAATTGACTTATTTCTATAATATTGCATCACTGTGTATATATAGCTGCATTAATATATATTAATATATAAACATATATATGTATGTATATCCCACACTAAATTGAGAGCTTTTTGGTGCCTCATCCAATGCTAGACACATAAATGTTTTAAGAGTAAATGTGGGGCACCTGGATGGCTCAGTGGGTTAAGCCTCCAGCTCTTGGTTTAGGCTCAGGTCATGATCTCACAGTCGTGGGATAAAGCCCTATGTCAGGCTTTACACTCAGCACAAAGTCTTCTTGTCCCATCCCTTGGCTCCTTCCCCCACTCACTCTCATTTGCTCACTCTCTCTCAAATAAATACATAAATACATAAATAAAATCTAAAAAAAATATATGAGGAAGATAATCATCACCATTATTTGAAAGATTATATTTTTAAATTGTAAATAAGACATTTTAAGACATTGAGTAAATAGCATTGCATATATAACATTAAATGCCATTATATTTTAAAAAATCATGTTGAATATTTTTAATAACAGAAAATCTTAAAATGACAGGTCATTGTATAATTTGTGGAGAACCATGTTCCATGTGAAATGTGCTAATAATACTTATTGCTACTTGGCAAGATAATGATTCTAATTACCTTGCTGGGATACTTGTTTTCATCATTTTCATTTACCTTAGTAACGTAAACCTTCTTTTATAGATATCATTAAATAAATAGAAAAGAAGTAAATAATCTTTATAATTTCTTTGCAAGTACTTTTGACCTATGTGTACTACTTGAATGACTTATTAGTGCTCACAAAATCTCTGTTTCTCTGTTCTTCTTTTACCTCCATTGTCTCTTTTTTTCAATAATTCTGTAAATGCCCAACTGTTTGGAAATCAACACAAGTGTTGGAATGACTCCACAGCATGCTTTTATATAATGAGTAAAGATAGTATTCAACTACAATGTCATTTCCCTTTGAAAAGAGAATTTGAATTTGAAAAAGTGTTTAACAATCTGAAGTAGCAAGTACTCCATTTTACTTCATTAGATAAATCAAAAAGGTAACCAACAAGTCTGAGCATTAAGTCAGTAGAATTTGTAACTGAAAACTAATAACTGTAGGTATTTGATCATTTGTTCTTTCCCTGGGGTTATGTTCAATAATATATTGGGCTCACAAACTTAAATATGCTGGGTACTTCATGTTTTGCTTTATATAAATAAGCTTACAGCCAGTTCCCAGCAATAAAAATAATACTATATATTACAGACTATGTTTTAAAAATGTTAGATACTATTTAGATAAGATTCACATTCCTTCTGGAAAAACATCAATTTATTTTAAAAGACTTGAGAAAATTGCCACAATAAAAATATGAATATAAATATGTAGTTTTAGTTGTATAGGGGTATGACAGATAGGAAAAGAGAGACAAAGACAGAGTCAGAGAGACAGAGATGTCTCTTAGGCTACATCTATTCATCACAAAGACCACAGCTTTCTAAAATCCTTATGGACTATGGGCAAAAAGAAACAACTGCAATTTATTCAGTTCTTATTATGTACCAACCATATTGTTCTTCTAATACCTATAGTCCTCACATTAAGTCTTTGAGGTAGGTTTTATAATGGTTGGTTTGTGTGTTTAGTTTTATATAAGAAATAGGACACAAAAAAGTAAAATGGCTTATTTTCTAAGTCAATAAAAATTGTTTAAACTTTGGCATCCAAGTTAGTTTTTCTCCAAAGCAAATAATTATTTTTCCTATACCATGTTTCCTTTTTTCTACTTGGAATTGTTTTATATCCAACAATCTCTTATCCGCACTTTCCTTAGAGATCAGGTCTCATTTACAATTCCACATGCTCTGTTGCCTGCCATTGATCTAATTCTTTGACCTGAACCCTGAAAAATATTCTTGAATCTGTTGTTACCAGGTCCCAAATCAAATCCAAACAGATGCGCATCCCACATAGGTTCAGCCATCTTTTCTATGAACTCTAGTAGATATGACTTTTAACTAAAAAAAATATTCTTTTTTAAAACACCTATATCATTGTCTGGAAGGCCTCTAGTAAGGAATGTACCATAGAACCAATACACAGAAATTTAGTTTTTACCAACACAATTCCCTTTCCAACCAAAACTCCTCTCCTAAAAATTCCTCTTTATGCCCTATGTCCTTCAAGTCTCAGGTATTAGGTGTCCTCTCTCAGTTTGCCATCCATTTTCTTTTATTTAATGCACCTATTAACTATATAATTTTTAATTATAGGTTTGATAAGGGGTATTGTGCACATACATACACAAAACTTCTAAGTTGGATGTAACTGGTTATTATAAATAGAAAATATTTTTCTTGTCACAAGTTTATTAATTAAGGTCACCCATCTTTCCTGATCTACTCAAACACATACTCAAATGCTTAGAAATCCGCCATTCTCTTGATTCTATTGACCTATGGCCTTTCTCAGACTGTGATAACTAGGAATCAAGCAACTTCTTGGATTTATAATCAATCATGTTTCAAAAATCCTCTTTATCTGGCTATAGGGTAGTATTTCTTTAAAAAAATTAAAAATTAAGTCAAATTTCTATACTAGTTTCACTCACTAATATCAGAAATAATTTTCCTATGGAGAAATAAAAATAAGAAAGAACTATTAGGACCACATCAAAATGAAAAGCTTGCACAGCAAAAGGAAACAGTCAACAAAACTAAAACACAATCTACTGAACGGGAAAAGATATTTGCAAATGATATGTCCAGTAAAGGGTTAGTATCCAAAGTATATAAAGAACTTATACAACTCAACACACACACAAAAAAACAGATAATGCAATTAAAAATCCAGATATTT
Organism: Ursus maritimus; assembly: GCF_017311325.1. Lineage (NCBI taxonomy): Eukaryota > Metazoa > Chordata > Mammalia > Carnivora > Ursidae > Ursus > Ursus maritimus. The sequence goes on from NW_024426552.1 coordinate 35,619,676, forward strand.
CTCTGAAGAAGACATCCAGATAGCAAACAAACACATGAAATGGTGCTCAACATCACTTATTATCAAAGAAATACAAATCAAAACTACAATAAGATATCACCTCATACCTATCAGAATGGCTAAAATCTAAAACACAAGAAACAAGTCCTTTCAAGGATGTAGAGAAAGGAAACCCTTATGCACTGTTGGTGAGAATGCAAACTGGTACAGCCACTGTGGAAAACAAATATGGAGGTTCCTCAAAAAGTTAAAAATAGTCCTACCATATGATCCAATTGAACTACTGGGTATTTACCTCAAAAATACAAAAACACTAGTTCAAAGGGATGCTTGCACCCCAATGTTTATATAAGCATTGTTTAGAATAGCCAAATTATGGAAGCAGCCTGTGTCCATCAGCTGAGGAATGGATAAAGAATGTGGTGTATGTATACAATGAAATGTTATTCAGCCATAAAAAGAAGAATGAAATCTTGCCATTTCAACAACATGGATGGAGCTAGAGAGTATAATGCTTAGCAAAATAAGTCAGAGAAAGGCAAATACCATATGATTTCATTCCTATTTGGAATTTAAGAAACAAAACAAATGAGCAAAGAACATAAAAAAGAGGGAGAGAGACAAATCAAGAGACAGACTCTAAACTATAGAGAACAAATTGATGGTTACCAGAGAGGAGGTGGGGGGATGAGTGAAATAGGTGATAGGGTTAAAGAGTGCACTTGTTGTGATGAGCACTCGGTGATGTATGGAATTGTTCAATCACTATATTACACACCTGACTAATATAACTCTGTATGTTAACTATACTGGAATTAACACAAAAACTTAATAAATTAAAAAAAAAAGAAATAATTTCTGTGTGGAAACATCCTAAGGAATATGTCTAGTGTCCAGGCAAAGACGATATAATCATGTTTTTCCACAAGGAAGTAAATCCTTTTTAAGAGGATTCCATTAGTAGGGCATGAGTTGGGGGATTAATTTTCCAGGTCTTTCCTCTCCCATCCCATTCTAAGGAAATCTTTGTTTCAACAGCCTGGAACACCATGTAAAGTATCCAGGAGTCATTGTCTATTTGGGGTGCAGTAGCCCCAAATGGCAGTTGTATTCATGAGCTCTTAGCCTGTAGATTTCTCTTAGCCCTGCTCTTCTCTTACAGAATTGTATATCCAAAAACCTCTTTCAAGAATGATGGCAAAGCATAAACATATTCAAAATAAGTAAAAGAGTTTATCACCAACTGAACTTCACTAAAGGAATTTCTAATGTATGTACTCCTAGTGAGAATTAAAATAACCCCAAGAGAGGAGGTATGAAAAGCTAGTTGTTAAGAATAACAAATACGGGTGCCTGGGTGGCTCAGTCAGTTAAGGGTCTGCCTTAGGCTTAGGTCATGATCTCAGGGTCCTGGGAGTGAGCCCCACATTGAACTCCCTGCTCAACAGGAAGTCTACTTCTCCCTCTCCCTCTCCCTCTGTCCCTCCCCCCCTTGTTCTTTCTCTCTCTCTCTCAAATAAATAAGTAAAATCTTAAAAAAAAAAAAAGACTAACAAATAAATAAGACAAATCCAGATAAATTTTTTTCAATGAAAATTAATAGTGATAATAATTGGAATAAAAAAGGAATGCAGGACTAAAACACTGAAAAATAGCTTATAACTCAGGAGATTTATGAGTCTTTATGAGATAAAAATTAAGCAACCTGTGGTTTCTGAGCTATTAATGTAACTCTGGATGGTAAAATCTCAAGTGTAACTAATTTATAAAGGAAATTAAGCAAGCAGGATTTAGAGTAGTAGTATATTATTTTCAAGCCAAAAGTTAGATAACAGATAAATAAAAAAAAACAAAAATTATTAAAAATAAAGAGCAAGCAAAAGACCAAGAATAGCCAAAACAATATTGAAAAAGAACAAAGTCGGAGGACTGATACACCAATTTCAAGACTTTTTAAAAAGCTAAAGTAGCCAAAACAATGGTATTAGTGAAAGAATAGACAAATCAATGCAACAGAAAGCCCAGAAATAGACTCACATAAATATAGATAGTCCACTGATCTTTGATAAAGAAGTAAAAGCAATACAAAAGAGTAAAAATAATCTTTTCAAAATATGGTGCTGGAACAATTGAAAATTCACATGCAAAAAAATGAATCTAGACAGAAACCTTACACCCTTCACAAAAATTAACTCAAAATGTATCATATGTGTAAATTTAAAATATAAAACTGTAAAACTCTTAAAAGATAACATAAAATCTATTTGATCTTGGGGATGGTGATGACTTTTTAGATAAACACCAAAGGCAGGATCCATGAAATAAATAATTGACAAGAGGGACTTTATTAAAATTAAAAATTTTTGCTCTATAAAAGACACTGAGTGGGAATGAGAATGAGAAGAAAAACCACACACTTGGAGAAAATATTTGCAAAAAAACTCCACATGTGATAAAGGCTGTGATCAAAAATACACAAGGAACTCTTGGGGCACAAAATGGCTCACTCAGTTGAGCATCAGACTCTTGGTTTAGGCCCAGGTCATGATCTCGGGGTCTTGGGATTAACCCTGCATCAGCTTCCACACTTAGTGCAGAGTCTGCTTGTCCCTCTCCCTCTCCCTCTACTCCCCCCCCCGCACACTCTCTCTCTCTCAAATAATAAATAAAATCTTTTTAAAAAATATGTACGAAGAAGTCTTAAAACTCAACAGTAAGAAAATGAACATGATTAAGAAACAGGCAAAAGACCTGAACAGACACCTCATCAAGAAGATATACAGTTGGAAAGTAAGCATATGAAAAGATGTTCCATTATATGACATCAGGGAAACACAAATTTAAAACACCACTACACACTTATTAGAAAGGCCAGAATCTGGAGAATACTAACAATACTAAATGCTGACATGTTATGGAGCAACAGGAACTCCTCATTCATCACCAGTGGGAATGCCAAATGGTATAACCATTTGGAAGAAGTTTTGTACAAAACAAACATAATTTTACCATACAACCCAGCAATTGTGTTTCTTGGTATTTACCCAAAGGAGTTGAAAACATGTCCACACAAAAACCTGCAAACAGATGTTCACAGCAGCTTAATTCATAATTGGTAAAACTTGGAAGTAATGCAGATGTCCTTTAATACATGAATAGATAAATAAACTGTGGTACATTCAGTCAACAGAATAATATTCAGGGCTAAAAAGAAAGGAGCTATTAAACCATGAAAAGATATGATGGAAATTTAAAGGTATATTACTAAGTAAAAGAAGCCAATCTGAAAAGGCTATATGCTCTATGATTCCAACTATATATAGCATTCTGGAAAAGGAGAAACTATGGAACAGTAAAAAAGTCAGTAGTTGCTAAGGGTTATGGTGGAAGGGAGGATAAATAAGCAAAAGACAGAAGATTTTTAGGTCAGTGAAAGTATTCTGTATGATATCATAATGGTAGATACATGTCATTATAGATTTGTCCAAATCCATATAATTATGTGTAATACCAAGAGTGAAACTTTAATATAAACTATAGACTCTGAGTAATAATGACATCTCAATGTAGATTCATCAATTATAACAAATGTACCACTCTGGAGGGGAGGTTTATAAAGTAGGAGAGACTCTAGAGAGAGAGTGGACAGGAAATGTATGGAACTCTCCATAGTTTCAGCTCAATATTTCTTTGAACCTAAAATTAATTTTAAAAGTCTGTTAAAAAATAAAATAAAAAAGAGCAGAAAAGGGAGAAAGGATCATAGAAAAAGCAGGAGAAAGAGAAATTAAAAAGATGTTTTAAAAATCTAAATGATTAAGAAAAGTAAGTGTAAATCTACTGAATTTATCAATTAATTCAGATAACGTTAAGAATAGAATAAAAAAAGGAAAAATCAATTAAATAATATTTAGAAGAGGACCAAATTCTGGGGTAATAATAATAAATGGTAAAGCATTGAAAGCTCTAGGAAGAAAGATAAAGTTTTAAATCACCAGGGTGTACTAAAAAATAGCTTAAAATTAAAGATATTATATTATTTTTCTACACTGTGTAACAAATTACCATAAACTTAATTGCTTAAAAATACAATTTATTATCTTATAGCTATTTATGGGTCAGGAGTTTGGGCCCTGCTTCTCCATATCTAAAAAGACTACAATCTGGACAGTGATCTCGTCTGAGTCTTGTGCTTTTCTTCTGACTGCTACGGTTCTTGGTAGAATTTATTTATGTATTTAATTAATTATTAATTTATTTATTTATTGCTATAGAATTGATGATAGCTCTCTCAAGGATAGCAATAAAGAGAGAGTGAGTGTGTTTTTCTGGTCTATACCTTTAGAACTTTTTTTAATTAAAAAAAATTAATGTTTGAAAAAGTTATGTTTGAGTATAGTTGACACACAATATTCCATTAGTTTCAGGTGTATAACATAGTGATTCAACTCTGTTCACTGCAAGTGTAGCTACGTTTGCCATTTGCACACTATTGTACAACACTGTTCCATTATCATTGACTATATCCCCTATGCTGTGCCTTTTATTCCCATGACTTACTCAGTCCGTAACTGAAGCACTATATCTCTCACTCCCTTTTACCCATTTTGCCTATCCTCCTACTCCCTGCCCCTCTGGCAAGAAACAGCAAGTGTTGACAAGGATGCAGAGAAAAAGGAACCCTTGTGTGTTGTTGAAGGGAATGTAAATTGGTATAGCTACTGTGGAAAACATTATGAAGTTTCTCCAAAAAATTAAAAGTAGAAATATAATATGCTCCAATAATTCTACTCCTGGGTATTTACCTAAAGAAAGTGAAAACGCTAATTTAAAAAATATATATGTGCATTCCTATGTTTATTTCTGCATTATTTACCGTAGCCAATATATGCAAGCAACTTAAGTGTTCATTGATAGTTGAATGAATGAATAAGGAGGATGTGGTATATATACACACACAGATAGACACAGACACAGACACACACACACACACACACACACACAGGAATATTACACAACAATAAAAAAGGATGAGATTGTGCCATTTGTGACAACTTGGATGGACCTGGAGGGTATTATGCTAAGTGAAATAAGTCGGACAGAAAAATATTATTTCACTTACATGTGGAACCTAAAAAACAAAACAAATGAATAAATAAAAAGCAGTATCCTACTTACAAATAAAGAGAACAAACTGATGGTAGACCTTCTTTTAAAAGGCTTTATCTGGTTAGGACAAACGCACAGGGAAGTTTTCCTTTGGTTAACTCAAAATTAACTGATCCAGCCCTTATCACATCTTCAAAATAATTTCATTTTTGCTTTATAGTACAGTTAACCCTTGAACAACATGGATTTGAACTTCATGGGTCTACTCATATGCAGATATTTTTAAAAATACAATAAAGTACTATAAATGTATTGTATCATGATTTTCTTAACATTTTTCTTTAGCTTACTTATCTGTAAGAATATTGTACTTATTACAAAATATCAAAAACAGTTGATCAACAGTTAATCAACAGTTTATGTTATCTGTAAAGCATCTAGTCAATGGTAGCCTGTTTTAGGGGAGTCAAAAGTTATATGCAGATTTTTAATTGCATGGGGTTGAGCACCTCTAACTCCTACATTGTTCAAGGGTCAGCTGTATAACATGTTTTATAGGAGAATCTTAGAAAAATTTCAAGGAACTAATCATTTCAATCTTACAAAAACATTTCTATGAATATAATAGTTTATTTTAGAAAATCTGTTGATATATATCATCATATTAAAGGAGAAAACCCCTATGATCATTTCAAAAGATACAATAAAAATACCTGATATTAGGTAATACACATTCAGTTCAATGTGAGTTCAGTTTTTTTAAGACCTTGCAGAATTGATTCTACATTTTATGTAGAAATGGAAGGCTTAAGAATAGTTAAGTCACTCCTGAAGAAGAATTAGTGTATGTGTTGGGATAAAAGAGATGTTTGTTCTACCTGATATCATGACTATATTATAGAGCTATAGTGATTAAAGCACTGTGGTTTGATGCAAGGATAAATTGATTCATGAAATGAATAGGGTCCAGATAGCCATAAATATATGAAATTTGAAGTATAACCCAAGTAACATTGTAATTTACTGGGGGACAAATGCACAATTTAATAAGTGGAATTGAGACATAGTATTATTGGTGCAAATATAGTAAATTGACTGTCAAGAGCTGTTCTTAACTGCCTCCTAGTATGTAAGAAGCTAAATACCAAACTTCATAAACTCTCTTGCAGCTATGGTTCTGATATGATTCATTTTCTACCAATTAGTTGACTGACATGAAATTTAAATTCAGAACTAAATGGAGCACAGAGAAAATATTTGTGTTCAGGGCATCCAGTATGGTATGATGGTGTGTCAGTGGACCATGCAGTTAATTAATCAGCCATCTAATTCCTAGAATGCAGCCAATGTGGTACTATCCTGGAGACAACAGTATCACAAAAGCTTCTTGTTCTGTTGCTTTCTGATTGTAGCAGAGGTAGCTATTTTCTTAGTTTGTATGCATTGGTTTGTTGATAATCATTCCCGGAGGCCCAGTCTAGAACCTGTGCTTCCATGAGTTTTGAATGCACATAATTTACTGTATTATATCTCTCTTTTTTTTTTAAGTATGCTCTATGCTGGCCTGGAGTTCAACACAGGGCTTGAACTCACAACCCTGAGATCAAGATCTGAGCTGAGATCAAGAGTCAGATGCTTAATCTACTGAGCCACCCAGGCACCCCCTTTCTTATTAATATAATATGTTGACAAAAAAATTCTGATTTACATAATTTTGTAAGTGTGACAATATGCATTTGGATCCCTACTTTATGATAATACTAAGTAAATTCCATAAGGAAAAAAGAATTTAAATGTGAAAGGCAAAATTATGTAAGCATTAGAAGAAAATATAGGATAGGACATTTATGTTCTCAGGATGTAGGATTTTATTTTAAAAGGAAACAAAAGTATTAACCATAAGGAAAAGATTGATGCATTTGACTACATTAAAATTAAGAACTTCAGTCAATTAAAAAAAAGAGTAAAACATAAGAAAAACTAGGAGAAAATGTTTGAAGACATATAAATAAAAAGGAAAAAGTATCTAGGTTACATGGGAAAAAAAGCTTATTTGAAATGTGAGTAAAAGGAATTTCACAGAAGAGAATTCACTAATGGCCAATGTACACATGAAAAGATGCCTAACTCATTTAGCAGTTAATGAAATGCTAATTAAAATCACAGTGAGATACCATTTTACACATAGTATATGGTCCAAACTTACAAAATCTGGTACTATTAATTGTTGGCAGGGTACAAAGCAAGGGAAACACTTAAGTATTACTAGTTGGATAAAATGTTGGAAGGAAAGGGCAGCAAGAGAAAATGAAAGACAAAAATGTATTAAGAATCACATTGTGAAAATGGAGTGTATATGCAGTAGGAGTTCTGAAAACAGGTTGGTCAAAGAAGGCTTATAAATAAGGGGAAATTGCATTAATGGATAGCTTCCAAACTGTAGTACATCAGCATGCCCTCAGGTACTGGATGAAAAATGAAACCAGTTGATATATTTTATAAGAATAATTAGAATTCAGGAACTTGGGATGAAGAAATAAAAAGGAAAGTGAAACTGAGCACAGATGTTTTTATAATACAGCATTCCACAAAATGAAGGAAGTTGAAGCAAAAGAGATAATCATGCCTTGCAATCACATTGCCAGCCTACAAGATTGGAGAGAGGGGACTATTGAGCAGAAGGAATCGGAAGCATTAGCATTCTCAAGTGTTCTGATATGAGGTCATATCAGGTGGGGGAGTTGGGTTTTGACCCATTTACATATGATTTGGGGAGAGGGGTCCAAAGGACAACAGATGTCACTAAATCTACTTCTATCTTCCATGCCTTATTCTACATCTACAAAACCATGCTAATGAATTAGGGAAGCAACATCTAGAGCACATTATAACTTTCATACTGAAATTAATAGTCCAGATTAAAATTACACAATAAATAAATTACACAAAAGTTTCAGTTCCTTCATATGATTAAGGTGAAATAATATTTCAGACAGAATTAAAAGGCACTATTTTATTCCTCTAAAATACAGATATAAGAAACCCTCTTTCAAACATCACATTTAATTAATTGAAAACAAAAGTATTTTAACTTAGATATTTTCATTTTATTTTAACTTCAAGTTTTTATTTAAGTTCTAGTTAGTTAACATATATGGTAAAATTGGTTTTAGGTGTAGAATTTAGTGATTCATCACTTACATATAAGACCAGGGCTTGTCACAAGTGTCCTCTTCAATACCCATCACCCATTTAGCCCATCCCCCACCCATCTCCTCCCATCAACCCTCTTTTTTTTTTTTTTTTAAGATTTTATTTATTTATTGACAGAGATAGAGACAGCCAGCGAGAGAGGGAACACAAGCAGGGGGAGTGGGAGAAGAAGAAGCAGGCTCATAGTGGAGGAGCCTGACGCGGGGCTCGATCCCATAACGCCGGGATCACGCCCTGAGCCGAAGGCAGACGCTTAACCGCTGTGCCACCCAGGCGCCCCAACCCTCTTTTGTTTTTTAAGATTTATTTATTTATTTGAGAGAGAGAAAGTGAGCAAGTGGGGGAGGGGCAAGGGAGAGGTAGAGAAGAATCTCAAGCGGATTCCCCACTTAGCACAGAGCCCCACACAGGACTCAATCCTACGACCCTGAGATCGTGACCTAAATCAAAAGTCTGGTGCTTATTTGACTGAGCCACCAGGAACCCCTTCATCAACCCTCTTAACTTAGATATTTTTTTAAACACCTAAATTTGCCAATTGCAAATGTTGTTAGGTTCTCAGACTAGATGGCCAGAAGATTTGACTAATGAGGGAAGAAAGGTATAGTTCTCATCTAGTCTGTTCCTTTTATTTGGAAGAGCGACCATCTGAGTCTTTACACAAACTCTATACACACAAGTAGCCTAGTTGTATTCTCTCTTTTTCTCTCTCACTCTCTCTTACCTTCAGATAAATTATTTCATGTTTCCTGACCAGTCTATTTTTAATTAATTAATTAGAGAGCACACACCGGTGTTCTCGTGAGTGAGAGGAGGGGCAGAGGAAGAGAGAATCTGAAGCAGACTCCCCAGTGAGTGCAGAGCCTGACTCATGGCTGCATCTCAGGACTGTGAAATCATGACCTGAACTGAAACCAACAATCGGCCACTCAATTGACTGAACCCACCCAGGCACCCTGGTGACCAGTACATTTGACATCATACCCTGGTTGTTACTGGGTTCCTGCCATAAAGAATAATTAAAGATTGCCTAATCATCAAGAGAAAAGTAATTTCTTTAGGCCAATAATTACCTAAACCTTTAAAGAATTACAATTCTTTTCCCAGTGGCTATTCTTCCAACACTCATTGCAAAACTGCCATCCTCTTCCCAAACAATTTATTTTTATTCTGAAGTGCATGCTTATGTCTAGGAACTCAGAGCATTGTCATTCCAGTAGACATTTGTTCCTGTGAAGTGGGAGAAAGTGGACCCATCTTAATCTCTAAAACCAAAAATTTAATATACATATAACGATCTTTTCTGGGTGTACAAATTAACATTAATTACCAGATTTCAAATAAGAAAGCTTTAATCTCTTAGATTTAGAAAACAATGCTGTCTTAGGTTAAGTTTCCTAAAAACAGAGCCAGAGACAGATTTATATGTTCTTCAGGATAAACCTGAAAGTGTGGGAAGAAAGATGGGAAAAGGGAAGGATACCAACAAGAATGTGGTCTCCAGTAAAGTCTGGTCCTGGGCAAATCCAAGGGGAACACAAGGCAACTCGGTATCACAAAACCTACCAGAATGGACCTGCCTTGAAGCAAGGGTACCACCCTTTCCTCAATAAATAACTCAATTGTCTACTGTCTGGGGTTAAGAGGGATAATTTGCCAGGTGGTCTAATCAAGGCTGCTCCCATCAGTCAAAGTGTACCCCTCACTCAGAATCAGGGCTGACTTCATGAGAGTGCAACCTGTATAGTCACATAGGACCCTGCACTCAAAAGGGCCCCATACTTTGTTCAATGACCTCCTGTCTCTGTCTCAAAATTTTAGTAGTAATGTCTTTGAACTTGTGAATTTCAGTGAGACAATGGGGTATGTGAATGAGCAGAGGAATTTCATGTAATATGTGTGTTCCTCATTTCTTGCTGCCCCATTTGCATATGGCATTTATAATGTCCTGTGAGCATAGAATTCCAGTGGAGCCATGACATGTCAATTCAGTGTGAATCAACTGAAACTTGCTTTGAATAAAAAATGGTAACTATGTTCTTAGAAACACAAATGACAAAAAAACAAACAAACAAAACTTCGTATCATTTTTTATTCCTGTTACTTCTTTGTATTAGCCAACTATTACTCTGAAAATGATGAAAGAAGGAAGGAGAAAGAAAGGGTCATAAAACCTTTTCTTTTCAGTTCTTCCTTACTTATGGAAAGGATAGAGTGTTGAGAGTATGTGAGCAAGTCAAGAAGTAAAAATAAGCAGTTGAGTTAGTTTTGTGCTTTTCTACATTTCTGGTAAGAATGAAATGCATATGCATGTATGAGTTACGAAATTTGAACTGGATAATTTTGGTGTTTCTAAAATTGACTTAAATGCTCTAATACTTGCATTTAAAACTGGCATTGTACAATATAAAGATGAATGATAAAATTCATACAAATAGTTTAAAATTTTAATTTTAGAGGGCCAGGGAGGAGTTAAGATGGCAGAGGAGTAGGGGTCCCCTTTTTCAGCTGGTCCCCTGAGTCAAGCTGGATAGGTACCAGACCATCCTGAACACCCACGGAATCAGCCTGAGACATAGGAAGATACACCTGGACCTATACAAATGAACATCTCCAGCACTGAGTATTGAGGTAGGAAGCGGGGAGCCATGAATACACGCACAAATATCAGAAGATAAACGGAAGGGGGAGGGAGCCTCCGTGCTCAGGCGCCGGGAAGTGGTAGTCACCTGCACTGCAGAGCGGGCGGACTCGCAGACCGGCACCCGTGAGAGAGCAGACTGAGACTGTGAACGTGAGAATGCGTGTGACCAGTCTGAAAACTGGAGCTCTGGAGCGCACGCGGGCGTGGCTGGCAGCTGGTGGTGTTAGAAACACAAAGGACAGAGACATGCTGGCCCTGGAATTGAGGGCTGCGACGCCGGCTCTGGGGCGCACAACCCGGGACACTGCAGGGTTTTAAGCAGCACCAACAGAAACAGAGTTAAAGAGGCCAGAAGAGCTCAGTGGAGCGCGGACTGCAATCTCTCTGTTCTGAGACAGAGGCTGGGATTCGGCCACTGCTGCTCTGACTCTCAGAAGAGTCACAGAAAACTGCCAGGGAAAGCCGACAGAGAAAAAAGCCTGGAAATACCGGCTCACATTGTGCCCATCCCCATCCCCCCTCGCAGGGGACTGGGAGACTCTACCCAAACAGGGTTGCCTGAGTATCAGTGCAGCAGGCCCCTCCCCCACAGGGCAGGCTGAAAAATCAAGAAGCCCACATCCCTAAGGTCCCTATAAAACAAGTGCACACTGCTTGGGTCCTGGTCAATAATTGGGGCTCTGGACAGCCCCGCAACCTCTCCCCATCAGAGAGACGAGAAGGAGAAGTCCTCCCCAGCAAAGAAATGACAATGAGTCTGTGGCCTCTGCGACAGAACTGATGGATATAGTTATAACCAAATTATCAGAAATGGAGTTCAGAGTAACAATGGTCAAGATGATGTGTAGACTTGAAAAAAATATTAACAAAAATATTAACGAGAATATAGAATCTCTAAGGGCAGAAATGAGAGCGAATCTGGCAGAAATTAAAAATGCTATGAATTAAATGAAGTCAAAATTCGATGCTCTGATGGCCAGGGTAAATGAGGCAGAAGAACGAATCTGCGAATTGGAGGATGGGATGGTAGAAGAGAAAGCTAAAACAGAAACTTGGCTCAAAAAAATCCAATCTCAAGAATGTAGGTTACGGGAGATTACTGACTCAATGAAACGTTCCAATGTCAGAATCATTGGCATCCCCAAGGGGGTGGAGAAAGAGAGAGGTTTAGAAGAGATATTTGAACAAATGGTAGCTGACAACATCCCTAATCTAGCAAAGGAAACAAGCATTCCTGCCCAAGAGGCAGTGAGGACCCCTCCCAAAATCAACCAAGACAAACGTCCCCTATGTCACATCATAGTGCAATTCACAAATATTAGATCGAAGGATACAGTATTGAAAGCGGCCAAGGCAAAAATATTTCTCACGTACAGAGGTAAAAATATCAGAATAACGTCACACCTGTCTACACAGACTTGGCAAGAGAGGAAGGGTTGGAAGGGTATTTTTAAAGCTCTATCCGAGAAGAACATGCAGCCAAAGATTCTTTATCCAGCAAGGCTGTCATTCAGAATTGATGGAGA
>NW_024426552.1:35632184-35706066 GCF_017311325.1 Ursus maritimus
CTATCTAGAGAAACAAAGACTTTACAGGCAACATGATGTCATTAAAATTGTATCTCTCAATAATAACTCTCAATGTGAATGGCGTAAATGCTCCCATAAAACGCCACAGGGTTGCAGATAGGATAAAAAGACATGACCCATCCATTTGCTGTCTACAAGAGACTCATTTTGAACCTAAAGATACATCCAGACTTAAAGTAAAGGAATGGAAAACCATTTTTCATGCCAATGGACCTCAAAAGAAAGCTGGGGTAGCAATTCTCATATCAGACCGATTGGATTTTAACTAAAGACTGTAGTTGAAGATACAGAAGGGCACTATATTATTCTTAAAGGGTGTATCCAACAAGTGGATATGACAATTATAAATATCTATGCCCCCAACAGGGGAGCAGCAAAATACACAAGCCAACTCTTAACCAGAATAAAGAGACACATAGATAAAAGTACGTTAATAATAGGGGACCTCAACAATCCTCTATCAGCAATAGATATATCACCTAAGCAGAAAACCAGCAAAGAAACAAGAGCTTTGAATGCCATACTAGATCAGATGGACCTCATAGATATATATAGAACACTACACCCCAGAACCAAAGGATACTCATTCTATTTGAATGCCCATGGAACATTCTCCAGAATATATCATGTTCTGTGTCACAAAACAGGTCTCAACCAATACCAAAAGACTGAAATTATTCCCTGCATATTCTCAGACCACAATGCTTTGAAACTGGAACTCAATCACAAGGAAACATTTGGAAGAAACTCAAACACTTGGAAACTAAGAACCATCCTGCTCAAGAATGATTTGATAAACCAGGAAATCAAATATCAATTTAAATAATTTATGGAGACCAACGAAAATGAAAACACAACAATCCAAAACAATGGGACACTGCTAAGGCAGTCCTAAGAGGAAAATACATAGCCATCCAAGCCTCACTCAAAAGAATAGAAAAATCTAAAATGCAGTTTTTATATTCTCACCTGAAGAAGCTGAAACAGCAACAGAAGAACAGGCCCAATCCCCACACGAGAAAGCAGTTGACGAAGATTAGAGCAGAGATCAATGAATTAGAAACCACGAGCACAGTAGAGCAGATCAACAGAACTAGAAGCTGGTTCCTTGAAAGAATAAATAAAATAGATAAGCCACTGGCAAGACTTATTCAAAAGGATAGAGAAAGTACCCAGATTAATAAAATTATGAATGAAAAGAGGAGGTCACAACCAACACCAATGAAATAGGAAGTATCTTTAGAAACTTTTATCAACAGCTTTATGCCAATAAATTAAGCAACCTGGAAGAGATGGATGCCTTCCTGGAAACCTATAAACTACCAAGACTGAAACAGGAACAAATTGATTTTTTAAACAGACCAATTAATTATGAAGAGATTGAAGCAGAGATCCAAAACCTCCCCAAAAACAAGAGTCCAGGGCCTGACGGATTCCCCGGGGAATTCTACCAAACATCAAAGAAGAAATAATACCTATTATTCTCCTGAAGCAATTTCAAAAAATAGACACAGAAGGAAAACTACCAAACTCATTCTATGAGGCCAGTATTGCCTTGATCCCCAAACCAGGTAAAGACCCCATCAAAAGGGAGAATTACAGACCAATATCCCTGATGAATTTGGATGCCAAAATTCTCAACAAGATCCTAGCTAATAGGATCCAACAGTACATTAAAAGGATTATCCATCAAGACCAAGTAGGATTCATCCCTGGAATGTAAGGGTGGTTCAACATCTGCAAATCTATCAGCATGATACATCATATCAACAAGAAAAGACTCAGGAACCATATGATCCTCTCAATTGATGCAGAAAAAGCATTTGACAAAATACAGCATCCTTTCCTGATTAAAACCCTTCAGAGTGTAGGGATCAAGGGTACATTCCTCAATCTCATAAAAACCATCTGCGAAAAGCCTACAGTGAGTATCATTCTCAATGGGGAAAAGCTGAAAGCCTTTCCCTTAAGATCAGGAACACGACAAGGATGCCCACTCTCACCATTATTATTCAATATAGTATTAGAAGTCCTTGCAACAGCAATCAGACAACAAAAAAGGATAAAAGGTATCCAAATCGGCAAAGAAGAAGTCAAACTGTCTCTCTTCACAGATGATATGATACTCTCTATGAAAAACCCAAAAGAATCCACCCCCAAACTACTAGAAGTTATAGAGCAATTCAGTAATGTGCCAGGATACAAAATCAATGCTCAGAAATCAGTTGCATTTCTATACACAAACGATGAGACTGAAGAAAGAGAAATTAAGGAATCCATTCCATTTACAAATAGCACCAAAAATCATACGTTATCTCGGAATTAACTTAACCAGAGACGTAAAGGACCTATATTCTAGAAACTACAAATCACTCTTGAAAGACATTGAAGAAGACACAAAAAGATGGAAAAATAGTCCATGCTCATGGATAGGAAGAATAAACATAGTTAAAATGTCCATGCTACCCAGAGCAATCTACACTTTCAATGCTATCCCGATCAAAATACCAATGACATTTTTCAAAGAACTGGAACAAACAGCCCTTAAATTTGTGTGGAACCGGAAAAGGCCACGAATCACCAAGGAATTGTCGAAAAGGAAAAACAAAGCTGGGGGCATCACAATGCCGGATTTCAAGTTATACTACAAAGCTGTGATCCCAAAGACAGCATGGTACTGACACAAAAACAGATACATAGACCACTGGAACAGAATAGAGAATCCAGAAATGGACCCTCGGCTCTTTGGACAACTAATCTTTGATAAAGCAGGAAAAAACATCCCATGGAAAAAAGACAGTCTCTTCAATAAATGGTGCTGGGAAAATTGGACAGCTACATGCAAAAGAATGAAACTTGACCACTCTCTCACACCATACACAAAGATAAACTCCAAATGGATGAAAGACCTGGATGTGAGACAGGAATCCATCAAAATTGTAGAGGAGAGCATAGGCAGCAACCTATATGACATCGGCCAAAGCAACCTTTTTCATGACACATCTCCAAAGGCAAGAGAAACAAAAGAAAAAATGACCTTGTGGGACTTCATCAAGATAAAAAGCTTCTGCACAGCCAAGGAAACAGTCAAAAATCTAAGATGCAGCCCATGGAATGGGAGAAGATATTTGTAAATGATACTACAGATAAAAGACTGGTATCCAAAATCTACAAAGAACTTCTCAAAGTCAATACACAAGAAACAAATAAACAAATCATAAAATGGGCAGAAGATATGAACAGACACTTTTCCAATGAAGACATACAAATGGCTAACAGAAGCATGAAAAAATGTTCAAAATCATTAGCTATCTGGGAAATTCAAATCAAAACCACACTGAGATACCACCTTACACCAGTTAGAATGGCAAAAATTGACAAGGCAAGAAACAACAATTGCTGGAGAGGATGTGGAGAAAGGGGATCCCTCCAAATTGTGGGAATACAAGTTGGTACAGCCACTCTGGAAACACTGTGGAGGTCCCTTAAAAAGTTAAAAATTGAGGTATCCTATGATCCAGCAATTGTACTAAAATTTTAATTTAAATAGCAAATAAAAAACTTCAGAATAAGGGAAAGATCATGGAAAAAGAGAAAGCTTTATATATTAGTTCTTTAATGACATTATTTCCTTCTTTTTGAACAAAGGCCCCACATTTATTTTCACTGGACTGTGCAAATTATATAACTGTTCATGTCCAAAGCCACTTTCTAAACAAGGCTCCAGGTATATACCATTAACTGCGGCATGCCTCAGAAGTTATATGAGCTAGGGAGAAAAGGTATGGCAAATGATAAAAGGCAACAGTATTTCTTCCAGTTAGCTCCTCGCCCAACACAGGTAAACCTACTTGCTTTACAAATTAAGTTCACTCTAAGAAAACATAGAATCTCAAGGATACTGATTGGTCACAATTTCTAGGAAAACTTATTGGAGAATGATGGTGGGGCAAGTTATAACCCTGATTCTGCAGTTGGTTTAGAGGCTTTAACTCATACTCATCAACTTCTTACCCATCTCTCATATTTTATTGCAGTTCCCTATAGCTAGAACTTCATACTGTCTAAGTGGCTAACCTAGGTTGACTCAGACCTCCACTTTGAGGCATAAGAACAAGAATTTAAGTATTATATACACACTTCTCAGGATGCTGTAAAAGTGGCACTTGAAGGGAATTGGGAAATGATGAGGGACAGGACTGTGGACTTAGTGGACCTGCTATAATACAGTCTAGGACTAAGACTCCATTGATCACCTAATTCCCATGCACTAGTTCTCTAACAGGCATGGCACAAAGATGATACATTTTTGTCTTTGGTGTAAATCCAGAATCTCTGTTCAAAAGCCTTTAATAGATCTAGGTATTCTCTTTCCCTCAATGAATTATTACTGAATAAATGAACCTAAGTCTGTGTGGAGAACAGGTGAGGGAGTCATTACTATATATACTGGTCCTTCCTCAAGGGGACCTAATCTCTCCATTAGCTATTGATTTCCAAGTGTGAAAACTTGCTTAAGTCTGGAACATGGGAAAGGGATAGCGACTGTTCCAGAGGGGCTGGCTGACCATACCTTAACCATTCTTAAAAACCTTTAATTATGTATATTAAACAATACTATGGGCTGGCCATCTTCTCTCTAAGATAAATATGCCAGGAATATCAAATATAAACACAAAGCACTAGTTAAATTAGGAATCAGATAAATAAAGAAAATGCTTTTTTTATTATAATAATATATTTTTATTATATTGTTAGTCACCCCCTCCCCTCCGAAGCCCTCAGTTTGTTTCTCAGAGTCCATAGAAGAAAATGCTTTAAATATAAACATGTCCCATGAATTATTTGGGACATACTTATACTAAAAAATTGAGCATTGTTTATCTGAAATTTAAATATAACTGCATGCCTTGTATTTTATCTGGCTGTGCTTCTCTAGGAAAACCATAATTTGGTATCCATTGTTAGAGATCCCCACCAGTTATGTCACCCTGGCTGACACTCAGAAATTGCTGGCCATTAGAATGATAATAACCATATTACTTGTGATTGTTAATTGTTACCACCTGCCTTTCCTATTTGGGATGGCAGTGATCACAGTTATGGGTCAGAATTTCCTACCATAAGTATCAGCCTACAGAGCCTCTCAGTGTCACTGTTGTCCCCCTTGTACATCCTTTCCTCCCTTAACAAATGAGGGCTTTTCCAAAAAACATATACAGCTGGTGGGTCTCCTGGTCTTTAATAATTAATTCACTAATACACCTACTTCTCTGAGTGGTTTTGCACCTTCCTCCATGGCCTTCCAAGCAATTCTGACATTTCTACTTCGTACAATGCTGGCCATTATCTATCTCCACCTTGCCTCCCAGTTTCCAAGTGCCATTATAACACTGAACTAGAACTAGTCACCCTCTCTTTGCTGCCCTGGCCAGAATGTTAAATCTTGTTTGGTAGGAAATTGTCCCCATATCACAAACACCATATCCACATTTATGTTCCACCCCTGTTGATCTAACTTCATCAGCATGCTCTCCCAGCTATACTCTTCCATTTCTTGTCAATAAAACATAGTCAAGACACATAGTTTATGATCCCTCAGCCTTTAATCTTTCTCTCCTTTTCTTTTCTCTCAGCATTTCCCCAGTTGGGCCATGCTGAAATTTTCTGAAATAGATTTTTTTTTTTTTCTTTTTGGTGCCCTGTACAGGAAGCTGGAGAAGATCCTAACTCAGGAAGCACTATCCTATAAGGCAACTCACTGACTTGAGGTCTCTGAAAGAATTACAAGTAAAGGAAATGGGAGGTGGGGGCAGTAGTTGCTACCCTTCGACATGATGGAGTTGGCCACATCTAGAAGCCCAGTGTCAAGGGAATCTGGGTGCTAAATGTTCTCAAGTGCATATATCAGATATCCCCATTTTTCAATCTCAGTTCCACTTTTTTTCCTATCAGGCATAAGAGACTTGCTGGAGATGAGAATTCAACTTTTTCTGGAGTTTTGCTATTTCTGCTTAAAGTTCCTGAGCCTACTCTTCAGTGTGATCAACTCTCAGTTACAGGAGATGACTATATCTTTAAACACTGCCATGAGGCCTCTGATTTTCACATTTTGTATTAAATTGGTGATTGATCATCCAGAGTCTATAATTTTCTCTCTTGTAGGCATCATTGGTGCTTAGCAATAGCCACCCAGTTTCTATGTCCTTATCATAAGTATGTTCCCTGTTCTTTTCAAATATCAGAGTTTTTGCTGTTGAATGAATGAGTGTACCTTCCTCCACCTCTATCCTTTCTCAGTTCACCACAGTAAATTTTTAATGAGAAACTGATACATAATGATAAGAATAATAATATTCCACTTACCTTAAGTGACAGAGTGCTCCTTGTCAGGTAGCTAGCTGGTGAGCCATCTCTGAAATCAAATCCTTTGTGTCCTTCCCACAACCACTTTTGATACTAACTCTCTAAGGTTAGGCACCACACAAGCAAAACCAGGCCAGAGTCAGGGATTCAGGTGCATGAGATTAATTAAGGAAATTATCATCAGGAAAATGAGGAAAATAAAATAAGGAAAGGGATGGAGTTGAGCAAGAGTATAGTCTCACGTAAATTCTAGCCTTGATCTGATTCATGAGCATGCTTTGGCACATAAATCACATTACAGATTCATCCTCCTGAGGCAAGGCAAATAGACCATAGTGTCCCCATATAGTAAGTCACTGACTGCACCGGGGCACGGAATGTAACAAGTGTCCCAAGTGTAAGCTGTTAACACAGCTCCCCAAAGCTAGGTTGATGGGCATACCAGCCAATAAAGTGGATATGGCCAGGGGACACCAGCAACACCTACTACAATTGCTTTATGTAGTCAGTTATAACTACATTTAGACTTTAATTTATACAGTATTTTGAATCATCCTAATATGCTTACTATGCTTCCTTTTGCATAATGCAGCTTCTTTCTGTAAATCATTTCTTATCTCAGGGTCAATTCTGCTTATCATAGTATCTAAATTGCCCAAAACATTTTTTTTTTAACCCACTACTAGTATTATCAACCTACATTTCTTAGGTTTCTACAGCTGCTTTCCTTCTTTAAGAGGCCCTAATTAGGTTCTATCTCATTTAATATTTATTCTAGGGTCTATTTAAACTCTCATATTCTATTTTATGCTTTGGTCAATTATTTATTCATTTTTATTTTTCTGCGTATCAGTGACAAATTTCTTGTTGTCTACCATTCTGACCCCTGCTTACTATTCCTCATCTATAGATTATCCTTACGAATACAATCTAATATATATATATTCTCCATCTTAAATCATAAACACTCTATGCCAATCCTTTTTTAACTAAGAAGGGGCAAACAGGCTGTAGAATAGGTAAAACAAACATTTTTCATACATTGTTCTTCATAAATCTTTATTTCTCTGGGAAGTAGGCTGTTGTATGTCTGAATTATCTTCATTAGAGAAACACAGTGTGTGTTTATTGTGCCAGTACACGCCAGGTTTTTAGGAACCAGACTAACTGCTCAGATTTAGATATTAAACTGAGATAGAATCTCCATGAAGGAAATATTTTAAATGACAAATGGTAATACTAATAATGTAAAGGGAATGTAAGATAACTGATTTACTTTTGTTTGGGTTTAATTTTGGTCTCACTTGTAATAATCATCTTCATTGATATATTTCTTTGTAATGCATTTTATTTAAGTCAGAAATAATCTTACTTAGCATAGTTTACTATAATAAAAAAGAAATCCAGTGTTATTTAATGTTATTTAAATGGTACAGTATTACACATTACCATTAAAGACTGCACTTAAAATATATATTCAATTGGGTATCTATTTCCCCAAATAATTTGCCTTTTTATGTTGAAAATACAAATCTGCCTGAAACATATTGATCTCTTCATCTATTTTTTTGTTGTTGAATCTTTCTCTGTTCTTTATCTTTCTAATTGTGTATTTAATGCCATATCATAGCTATGAAAATAGCCATTAGAAGATAAACTATGTAGAATAAATGTCTTCAGTGCCCAAGCATCTGAGATATTTTTATGAGCATTTATCAAAACCATACCTGTGCATACTAAGTGTAATGAAATCCCCAAGATGGTAAATATCTCCAAGAATATAAAGGCTGTGTTGGCCCAAATGAACAGGCAAAATGGAGGGGAGATTATTTTCTCATAATCTCTGTTTTGCTAGTAAAAAAAAAAAAAATAATACTGAACTTGAATAAGGTAAGTCAAAACAAATTCTGTTTTTTTAATAATAATTTTTTATTATGTTATGTTAGTCACCATACAGTACATCCTTAGTTTTTGGTGTAGTGTTCCATGATTCATTATTTGAGTATAACACCCAGTGCTCCATGCAATATGTGCCCTCCTTAATACCCATCACCGGCCTAGCCCAATCCCCCATTCCCTTCCCTCTGAAGCCCTCAGTTTGTTTCCCAGAGTCCATAGTCCATAGTCTCTCGTGGTTCATTCCCCCTTCTGTTTACCCCCCTCTTCATTCTTCCCTTCCTTCTCCTACCAATCTCCCTGCTATTTCTTATGTTCCATAAATGAGTGAAACCATATGATAATTGTCTTTCTCTGCTTGTAAGTCAAAACAAATTCTATCGTTATGTCAAATGAAAATATCCACATAATACTGAGAACTTTTAAATAAAGTAGTTCAGATCAACCATATGATTTTAAGAAGTAATGTTTCTGGGGTAATAGGTAGTTTATTCAAGTGGATACATTATGTATGAGTCAGCACTACTAAGCCAATTCCCTTCAAATACTATAAGAATCATTAAAAATCAAAGGAGATAATATTTTAAATTTCCTACCTATTTTAAGAGAATCTTTTATTTTCTACTGTAGGCTACTAGATATGTTACCCACGGCTTAATGAAAGAGAAGATAAGTATGGAATAAGAACTGAAAGGTGGGAGATACATAATAAGTATAATAATTTGGGTTTTTAAAAAAGAAAACTTTAAATGAAATAACAATTATTAGTTTTATTGTCCCTGTAGACAAAAACAAAATAAGAGCCATCATGGACTGGTTACAAAGGGAATACTGATCAAGGGAACAGGAGCAGCATGAGATTAAGAGATGATAAGCCTTTGCTCAAATAACCACCATTTACTGTCACCAACAGGGAACCATAGGGAAGATAAATCAGTGCTCAGTTAATCATACAGTTGGGACTACCAATTAAATGCAGTCAGCACATGTCCACTTGAGTGACCAGCAAGAGCAGGAATGAATCAGTTTTTGTGGCTTATAATGTTTATACAGTATTGTTGCCCCATCCCCCTTTTTTTAAAGAAAAAAGGCGTATGAATATGTTGCCAGGGCCTCCCCCAGCAACTTGGAGGGACTTAGGCTAATGAGTCTCTGTGAAAGTTCATTAAGCTTTAAGTAAATTAAATTAATTAGCTGGAGTTCATTAACTTTATGGTAAATCTACCTCTGAGCCAGAGTAATGACCATCTCTTCCCCCAGACTTTGCTCAGTTCCCACCCCAACATTATACTCCCATCAAGAAGCTAGGATCTAGGAGCCACTTAAGACTTTTCTTTCAATCTATGAGTGAAAAAGAAAGCAATGGAACCAAAGAAAAGGGATGGTGGTGAGAAGGTAGCTAATCCTACTCTAACCCTAAGTCAGGATAATGTTGAAATGCACCATCTTTGTTTCAAGTAGTGTCTTCTGTGTCCATAGAAGAACGAGGCAATAAAGTTAGAGAAAGAAGAAATAAATAATAAATTATATTTGTGAATCATAATGATATTTGTTATCTTGCCATCTAAAAAAGAAATACAAAAGGACTTTTCTTTCTTAAATATTTGTGATTATATTAAGAATTTCTTATGTTATTGTATTCTAAGTAGAATGAACTAGAAGAATCATTAATTGGTTAAAGTAGTAAGAGCAGCAGAGAACTGCAGAGCTGAATGGTACCTGAGAGATTGACAAAACCAACTCTTATGCGTTGTGTGGTTGAGGAAACTGGCAGTCTGGAGAGGTTTAGTGACTGAATAAAGGTTTTGCAGTGAGAGGGTAGCTGCATCAGAATTAGAGCTGAGGTAATAACTCCAAGACAAGCTACCTGTGTAGATAGATTATAAGATATAAATTTTAATTGAAGATACCTTTTCTATGATTCCTGAGCTCTCTCCTTTCTCAACTTCTAACAAAATAAAAGTACATGTACAGAAGTTGACTCTAGGAAAAGACAAAATGATGAATTAAAAGAAGACCTGAATTAGAGTCTTGGCTCTAGTGACAACAAAAAGACAGACATGTACAGGTTCTAAGCTTTAATTCTCTTACTTGTTCAATCAAAGCAAAATATTTTCCCTGTAGGTGCCTGACAGCTCTTGTAAGAGTCAAATGAAATGGTTGTGAAGATATTTTTTAAACTATGAAGCCAGATTTACAATTATTTTTTTAAAAAAGTTATGAGGAATAACATACTGGGACCATGCAATCACACTATTTCGGCATCATCACTTTGGATTTTATTTGCCTTAAGTACTCTGATCTTTTATTATATAAAAAGAAAATCACGATAAGAAAAGAACCTGAATTTTAAAAAAAATCAGCCAACCTGTGCTTTAGATTATGTGTGTCTTCTCTCTTACAAAGTCATCCTTCTAAAAAAAAGTTGGCGTATACTACAACTCACTTCAATCTAGTTGCATTCCCTATAACTCTACCTAATAACTTTCTTGGGGCACCTGGGTGGCTCAGTTGCTTAAGCTCTGCCTTCGGTTCAGGTCATGATCTCCGAGTCCTGAGATCTAGTCCCTGGATCAAGTCCCGCATTGGGCTCCCTGCTCAGCTCCCTCTGCTTGTGTTCCCTCATTGTCTCTCTCTGTTAAATAAATAAATAAATAAATAAATAAAATCTTTTAAAATTAAATACCTTTCCCTATTGTTACCCGTCCTTACTGATAAACCATTGATAATCATCAGTCATTTTTTTCTGACCTACCCAATAATTACTTTCTTTTCTGCGAACATGTTTTTTCTCTCTGGCATTTTTCTCCACTGCATTTTTTTAATATATCTTTCAAATACTGTATCATTCAAGAGCACTCAGTGTTGTGTGCAAGTGATGAATCACTAAATTCTACTCTTCAAACTAATATTACACTATATGTTAACTAACTGCAATTTTAATAAAAAGTTGAAACAAACAGAACTAACTAAATAAATACCATATCATTCAAATTTCTATCTTACCCTCTTTTTCTTTTTCTAACTTTGGTCATGCTTTCTATGCTCTCACCCTTCTTTATTGTTTCAAGTGCCATGTGTGTGTTGTTGTCTCTCCATCCCAGCACTGATTGAATGTTGAAACATGTTCCATATATAAGTTATCTTTGAATATCTTTACTTGAATCTGCTATTGGCGCCTCAGACTTAATATTTTAAAAAATAAATGTTTCATCTTCAATCTCAAACCTATTTTTATGTTCTAGTCCCTGTCTTGAAGAATGACATATCTTTCCTCCTAACTGCCAAAGACAAATCCATATCATTCCTTACTCCTTCCTTTTCAATTTTTTTCCATATCCATTCAACCACAAATTCTGTGAGTTTTACATAATTCCATAGGAATTTACTTCTGTCTACACTCCAACTACCAATAGTCCACACTGAATTATTTCTCAGCTGGTAATTTTACTGCTTTGTAACTCCTTCCTTCTTCTTTTATCTTAACCTTCCTCTAGTCAATTTTCCATGCATCAAACTGAATTATATTTCTAACACAGAAGCCTGATAATATTTTTCTCCAAATCCAAAATTTATCAATGACTTCCCATGCTGTAAATGTGTAATTTTAAACTTCATAATACGTCCTACATGATTCCTCATCAATTAGATTCTGATAATATCTTCAGCAATAGCAAATTTTTTCACTTCCATGAAAGTATGTATTCTCCTTAACTCTAAACATTTAATTTTCCAGAAATACACTTCATAAATCCTTTGGCCCATGCCTATTTCCAGCTGACTACAATTCTTCATTCAATTTAGAAATCCACTAAAAAGAATTCCTTTTCTGATTTTTGAAATTTTTTTCAAAATGCTCTCTAAAGCAAACTGTACTTCCCTCACTAACATACTTCTCACATTGTCTTTTATTTGCCTGTGTGATTGTCGCTATCCACTATTAGAATGCTGGCAGGATGTACATCTGTCTCGTTTACAATATCTAAGAACCAATTCTAGGAAGTAGATGCTAATCAATAAACATTTGTGGAACAGAAAAAGTATCTATGAGGACAAAATAATACTATCAAGTTTCTAAGGTTATTAGCAAAACAAAGAGGAACTGAAAAGAACCATTTTTATTACAGACAGAAACAGAGAGTTGTGTGTCTGAGTTAAAATAAAATTTTTTCAATTCAATTGAAATATATGTAGAACCAATCTAAATTAAGTTTAGTGTTGATTATGAGCCTTTGGAGTTACAGGTAAAATAATAACATGTGCACTGATTTTTAACTATCTGCTCCTTCTCATAATCCCATGGAAATGACCAATAAAAAATTTTTAAAAAATAGAATTCACCTTTTACATTAGAAATTAGCTAAAATTATACAGTCCATGTTGCAGTAAATCATTTGAGGGACTGTTGCTGTATTAATACACTTATAACCTGGGAAAAATGAATATTAGTACAAATGTCAAGACCATAAAAATGTTCACTCTTTTGACACAGTCATTCCAAATCTAAGAAGATACATTAAGAATATTAGGAGAGTTATATGCAAAGATTTACATATAAAGACATTCTGTCTTTTTTTTTTAATAATTTTTGTTTTGTTATATTAGTCACCATACAGTACATCCCCAGTTTTTGTTGCAATATTCCATGATTCATTATTTGCGTATAACACCCAGTGCTCCATGCAATATGCACCCTCCTTAATACCCATCACTGGCCTATCCCAATCCCCCACCCCCCTCCCCTCTGAAGCCCTCAGTTTGTTTCCCAGAGTCCACAGTCTCTCATGGTTCATTCCCCCTTCTGTTTACCCCCCCTTCATTCTTCCCTTTTTCTACTTATCTTCCTATTTTTTTTGTTCCATAAATGAATGAAACCATATGATAATTGTCTTTCTCTGCTTGACTTATTTCACTTAGCGTAATCTCCTCCAGTTCCGTCCATGTTGCTGCAAATGTTGTGTAATCGTTCTTTCCGGTGGCTGAGTAATATTCCATTGTATATATGGACCACATCTTCTTAATCCTGTCTTACAGAATGTTCCCTTGAAGACAATCCTATGTCTGAGAATTCACCTACAAGTGATTTATTGAGAAAGTGCTCCCCAGAGAAACTAGTAAGGACGTGGTTTCATAGGACAGGGAAGAGGAAATAGATCAAGCAAGGCAAGATTTTAGGCCACACACAAACTTTAATCCGATAGGGTTGTTCTAGACCAGAATCTAGAGTATAAATAAAGTCTCAATTGGATGGAAAGGAATTGGGCACTAATACTCTAGCACTCTTAACTCTTTGAAAGTATAATCTACTAGACCCATTCTCTTTTCTGCTTGCAGGAAAATGTCTCCTATATTGTATGGTAATCTCAAGAAACTTTATACTAGTGGGCCATTAGAAGCAAAGGAAGAGAAATTTTGGAAGGTAGCAAAAATGATAAATGATAACTGTGGGGATCTAAGTGGAATATGAATTGATGAACATAAACATTTAAGTATTTTCATCATAATGGAAGAAATGTGAGTGAGTAGCAATGAACTTGTAGTTTTATAAAGCACTTATGTGATGAATTTCTAAGCAGTCTTAAATCTTATTTCTGCTTTTAATATCTAATGATATGATATGATTATTTAACCTTATGACATGGGAAGATAAAGAAGTTAAAAAGAAAAACTTTATATACAGTATGGTCTCCAAATTTTCAAACTATAACATATATTTGTGTGTATGTGTCTGTGTATTATATTATAAATGGTGTAGAACAAATACACAATCCCTATTTCATAAAAGCCTACATTCTAAAATAAAAAATTTAAAGAAATTTCCAAAATCAAAAGATCGGAATACAAGATAAATTATAGCTCTTATAATAAAATAACATATAACCTTACCTATATGAGGAACTTGTTTGGCTCAAGTAAATAGAGTAAACAGAAAGTCAAATAGCAAACACTATAGTGTGTAGACTTTAGAGCCAAACTGTCTTGGTTTAAATGTCTGTTCTGCTACTTAATACTTATGTACCCTTGAGCAAGTTAATTCCCTTTTGCAAGTCTCAGCTTTCTTATCTATGCAATAGGAGAAATAGTAGTACTTATTTCAGAATAGTGTTGTGAGAATTAAATGAGATCCACAGGAAAATTACTTTGAGCTGTGGTTGGCAGATAGAAAGCACTCAATAGATGATAGAAATTATTGTTAATACATAAGTAATATCTAGTATTTTACTATATATCCAATCTTAAGAAAAAAAATTTTCTTCCATAGACAAGTTGTCAAAAAGCAGATAAAAGTGACCTTATAAAGTTTGACTATTTTTCGGTAATAATTAAAATAAACATAGAATTCTTGCCTCTGGTCAGTGCTAATATGGAAAGAACTTTCCTAAAATAATATTTCCTGAGAAGAAAGGTCTTTAAAAGAAATGTGAAAGGAGAACATTTATGTAGATGGGAAGTGTGGCAACTTAATGTTCTGTGGTAAAACATCAAGTGTTTGGGAACAGCAGTGGTAAGAATGTATGGCCAGAAAGGCAGAAACATGTTTGTAGAAAAAAACAAATAATTCCATTGAAAATTGTCTAGTAAGAAATTCTCATCTAAATGGCATAGGTTCACTATTAGGTAAAGGTGTTCATTGGGTAATCAAGGGATGACTCATTGAGGAAAAAATATGTTTCAATTTTAAATTTGCGTGTGTCCCCCACACTTTTGAATACTTGCTAATTGATACTCTTTAGAGATGGTTTCTTAATCCCTTGTGCATTTTGTCTTCCCTGTCCTAATTTGTGCCTATAGCACAGACTGGATCTCCAGTCAAATATTCCAGTTTTCTCCTTTGATTTTTTTATGTAATATTACACAGCTTTTTTTTTTTTTTTGTCTTATTCTGGTTAAATAGAATACATCAAGTAGATTTAAAGTGAGCCTACTACCTTTGTAGCACTCAAAAGAACATAATATGTAAATCATTAGCAGTTTACATTTTAACCTCATGCAAAAATTTTTAAGGAGTTGTGAAGGAGTTCTCCTAAAGAACTTAAACTTACAACAAGCTTTATCCACAGGGTGAAACAGAATCCCCCTATTAAAAACACTGGCAAACAATAAATGGAAGTAAATCAATATAGTAGAGTGAGAAGAACTTTGATCTGGGATTCAGGGTAACTGATTGTCTTGCAGTTTACAGTCTGTATAATCAACAACACCTCACAGTTTCATGAGTAAAGATATTGATCTAGATAATCTTAAGGTTCCTTTCCATTCTCTTTATAACATTTATCTAAAATATATTTTCTTGTTTATCTGTTTTTGTTACAGAACTCTTAAGTTCCAAGTGGTCAAAATCCTCACTATTTGTCAAGTGACATATATCAATTGATAAATGATCAATAAATATGTGTTTAATAAATTAATAATGTTCAGGAATGTTACAAGTTAGGTATTCAGACATATCTTCTAACTAAAAGTAACCAAAAATGCTGAAAAATAAATAAAACCTTTCTGTTAAAATGACTGAAGAGTTGAAAGATAGTAAAGAAATACAAGCCAAACCTAAATAAAGGCTGGAATCCAAAGATATAAGTTGATTACTGAAGGCATCTTTGCCCAAAGGACATTTGCCAAACTGAAAATGTAAGCTATGATTTGCAAAGATATTTTGTTTATATGAAGGAAAAGAAAAAGTCAAGTCTTGCCTAAGTTGTAGAGTAAAATAGCAGATACTCTTCTGATAAAATTCAGAACCCAAAGTCCGTCCCCTCAGTTTAATTGTGAATCAGAAACAAATATGTCCTAACTGCACGTCAGAGTAACAATAATAACAGTTCTTTAACACTGATAATGAAATTGGGCAAATGTTTATATAAATACATAATTTCATATAAATTAATATAGGATAATCTTCCATTATATTTGGAGATTTGTAAAATCACAACATCAACATGGTCAAAAACAAAACAGAACAAAACAAAATTCAAGCACAAATTTAATTTAAAATTATTTCTGTTTACCATTGCCACCAAGTGGCTAGCAAAAGCAAGCACAAATAGCTTGATACCAGAACAAAAGTTTCCCAAGAAAAATAATCAAATTATATTAAAAAATCAAACATGTAAACATGGTATTGCGAGAAAAAAATAAGAAGATAGAACAGAGCAGAAACACGTGCATAATTTTTCTTATCAGAATTTCCAGTAAAGTTCATAAATAAGTTTGCTTACTATGTTACAAGGAATAAAATAATAGTAAACTTTTATCAGAATGCCAAAATCAGATTCCAATAAAGTCAAACAAAACTCCTAGGGAAACAAGTAATAATAATAACAAAAACATTGTGAATAGCTTTAGCAGGTATATAGATAGAGCTGAAAAGAGAATTCATGAACTGATAGATAAACCAGATGAAAGTATCACCAATGGAGCATCTAAAGATCAATGATTTAGAAAATAAGAAATAGCTATTATCACATATATTAGGGTTTTTTTTTTTTCTGTCATAACAAATTACCACAATTTAGCAGCATACACAACACAAATCATTACTTTTCAGTTCTGTCGGTTGGAAGTCCATTACAGGTGTTACTGGATTAAAATCAAGGTATAGGCATGCTGCATTTATTTCTGGAGGTTGTAAAGGAGAATCTATTTCCTGCCTATCTGGGTTTTGGAAAAATTCAGTTCCTTGTTATAGGACTAGTATCCCTCTATTCTTGCTGGCTGCAATCCAAAGGTCATACATATCTGCTGAAGGCTGCCATATCTCTTAGCTCTAGGTCCCTTCCTGTATCTCAAAGCCAGTAACTGTGGGGCAGGTCCTTCTTGAGTTGAATTTTTTGGAAACACTCTTATTTTGTCATCTCCCACTTTTAAAGACTCATGTTTTTAAATTGAAATCACTCTGATAGTCCAGGTCCTTCCCATCTCAGGACCGTTGCCTTAATCACATCTACAAAGTCTCTTTTGCCGTGAGAGGTAACATATTCACAGGTCTAGGGCTTAGGAATATGGGCATCTTTGAATTATAATTATTCTATTTCTTGTAACATATAACAAATGTCTAATTAGAAGGTCAACATATGTTTAACCAGAATTGCATGAAAAGGAAAAAGAATATAAAGCAGAAAATATGTAACTAAATGATGGCTGGTAATCTTTCCAAAATGATAAAATTACTAATCCCCAAAGAAGTTCAGGAATCTTCAAACTTCCAGGCCTAAATAGCTTCACGGTACATTATGTCCAATATTTAAGGAATAATATTGACAATACCAATCTTAGATAAAGTCTTTCAGAAAATTAAGGAAGAAAGAATAGCTCTCAGTCCATTTGGGGGGTTTTGCACAGCTCTGATGCTAAATTCTGGTGATTATCCTACAACAAATGAAGTATACAAATCAATATTACCTGTTCCCAAGGATGCAGAAAAGGTATCAGCAAATTGAGTTCAACGATGTCTAATTAGGAAAATGCATCATGACCAATTGAGATGTATCATGAGAATGCATTAGAAATTTACCAATGATACAGCACATTATAAAGAAGGAAAATAATAGACCACATTAATAGATGCTGAAAAAGTATTTGCAACATTTAGCATGCATACACACAAACACACACACACACACACGTACACATACACAGTAAACTCTCAGCAAGCTATGAAGAGAAGGGAACTTCCCCAATTTGATAAATAACAGCTGTGAAAAAAAAAAAATCCAACACTAAAATAAATGGTAAAATATTGAAAAGTTCCCACTAAGATAGGGAATATGGCAAAGATGTCCTATTAAGTTACTTGTATTTGGCATTGTACTAGAGAATCTAGCCAGAGCACTAGAAGAAGAAAAAGAAACGAGAACCATAAATATTGTAGAAAAAGTAAAATGTCTTCATCAAGAGATGACAAGATTATAAATTTTAAAAATCCAAAGTAGTCTACAAGCAACTACTACAACTAATAAGTACGATATTGCAAGATAAAAAATTTGTAGGAAATCAATTTATTTCTATATACTAGCAACAAATTATTAGAAAATAAAGGTATAAAAGCTATCATTTAAAAAGGTATAAAAATTCTAAGAAATAAATTTAAGGAAAGTTGTACCAGACCTATATACTGAACATTATATAATATTTTTGAAATAAGTTAAAGAACTAAATGAATAGAGATTACATGTTTAGGGATTGGAAGAATCAATATTGTTATGAGCTCAGTTTTCTCTCAAACAATTAAATACATTTTATTCAAACTTTATCAGACTTTTAGGAAGAAATTGACAAAATTATTGTCATTTTGATATTGACCTCTTGAGTCAATATCCTTCATGTAGTGACTTAGTAATCTAGAAGGCAATTTTGCTCTGACTTCAAAAAGGAGTGTTCGTCCATAATAGTGACAAGAGAGGAGATAATTTCCCTGACTACATAGTTCAGTTTGGAAATCATATTGACTGTGCTTACAGTCCCTTGGCCAGAACTGCCCTATGGCCTCGCCTAGTTTCAAAGAGTCAAGAAAATTTAACATTCTCCTATTACACTTTCATGCCTGAAAGAAGAGGAAAACTGAAATTGATGGACATTAGAAATCTAGCATTGTGACCTTAAGAAAGCATTCACATATGTGCAGAATGACGTGAACATAAATATCCACAGCAACATTATTCAGAATAACCAAAAACTTAAAATTACCCAAATACCTTCACTGTTAGGATAGAAAAATGAATAGAGAGCCGTCACTGGGAATGGTGGATCAAGGACCTACAAAAATCTGCTCCTCCATAAAAGCAGCAACAACACTGACCAAAAAAAAAAAAAAATGTAAAAATTAATTTTTTCAGTATTCTTCACATTACCCAAAGGCTAGCAACAATCCATAGAGCTATTCAAGAAAAAAAGTCTGAATCTCAGTTTAAACAGTTGACCTTGGTTGTATATTAACTTGCCCTGTTCCTATTCCCTTCCTCTTAGCTCTCTGGTAGCCTCAAAAACTAACAGCCCTACTATTTCAATGAAAAGCAGTAGTTTAGCTGCACACGGGAGAGGACATATTGGAATTGGAGCTCTCAAAAATAGCATTTTCAGAAAATTGTCATTATTTTATCTGTCTGGCAATTCCATGGAAACCCCCATTTGCAGGGTTAGTCTTTATTTGACCTGACTTGAAACTAACTCAAGTGCAAATAGCTTTTTCCCAGGGGAGGGGTGTTGTCAAAATTAATCAGCAGCAACTGTTTAAATCATAACTGCCTGAGGCTGTAATAATAGTAGAGGCAAAAAAGAAGTGACCAAAAGCACTTAAAAGGAAAGCTAAGAATAAAATGTCCATTTGAAGCTTTGAATTGCTCTAATATATTCCTGGGGATCTAGAGTCCACTCACATGTATAGTACTGTGCTCATATCTAGGGCTATGCAAATGTCCAGGAAAGACCTGACAAGGCCTCTACCTGATCTTAATCCTCTGCACAAACAAGAGTTAAAGGATAAGGAAAAGTTGTAAACTGTCTGCCTGAGCATTGAAGGTATACCCCGGCACACACGCAGAGCCCTTTGGCAAAGGTTTGGAGACTTACTGGTTTCCAGCCATTAAGAAGCTCTATCCAATGATTAGCTGAACACTAAGGTAACAAAGAAGATACTTCAGTGGCCACATACAACAAAGAATAGAATTTTCAGAATTAGTTCAGAAAGTCACTAAACAAACAAAAAGCAAAAACAACCGTAGCATCACCAACAAGTAACAACAAGAAACACTGGAGATGGGATATCTAATTTACAAATTTGAAACATTGTATTGTTTAAATATCTAATATTTAACAAAATGAGATATCCAAAAAGTAAGAAAATATGGCCCATAGAGAGGGAAAAATAGAAATAGAAACTGTCCCTGTGAAAGCCCATACTTCGAACTTCCTAGACAAAAGCATTAAATAGCTATTTTAAACATGCTGAAATAGGAAACCATGTCTACAAAACTCAGTTTCAGAACATCGCACCAGCATATCAATAAAGATATGGAAATTATGAAAAGGAGCCACATAGAAATTTTGAGGTTGAAACACACCATAGCTGAAATTTAAAAATTGTAAGAGTTGTTTAATAGTATATTTGAGTTAGCAGAATATAGAATCAGTGAAATTGTAGATCAGTTGAGAATGTCCAGTCTGAGAAACACAAAGAAAAAAGAACAAAAGAAAAAGAGAACCTGAGAGACTTGTGGGTCACCATCAAGCATATAAACATATGCATAATGAAAGTACCAGAAGGAGAGAAAAGAGATAAAGAGACAGAAATAATATCTTCAGGAAATAATGGTCAAATATGTATGAAATATTGATGAGAAACATCCAAGAAGCTCAACAAATTCCAAGTAAGATAAATTGAAAGAGATCCATACATAGACATCACTGTATAACTGTTGAAAGACAAAGAGAGACTCTTGAAAACAGCAAAAGACAAAGGACTCATCATATATAAGGGATCCTCAATAAGATGAACAGATAATTTCTCATAAGAATCCAAAAGACATCAGAAATCAATGAGATGGTATATTCAGTGTGAAGGGGGAAAAAAAGACTCCCAACCACGAATTCTCCATTCAGCAAAACTCTCCTTCAAAAATGGAGAAATTAAGAAATTCCCAGACAAACAAAACGTTTCCCTAGCAGATGTGTCCTATAATAAATTCTAAAGGGAGTCTTTCAGACCTAAATGAGAGAACACTAGACATCATCTCAAATCAACGTGAAGAAATAAAGAGCAGTAGATAAGGTCACTACATAACAAAACATAAAAGATAGTATAAATGCATGTATTCTTTGTAACTATTTTCCTCTATCTGATTTAAAAGACAGCTACAAAGTAATAAATGTAAAACTGTGCTGACATGTATATAATGTTGTATAAATATGTAATTTTTATGATAATAGCACAAAGGAGAAGGGATGGGGGATGGGGCTATCTAGGAGCAAAGTTTTTAGATAATATTGAAATTAATTTGGTATTAATCCAAACTAGATTGGTTTAGTTATTAAGTGAACTTCTTGGAAAATATCAGGACAAGAACTAAGAAAATAACTCAAAACCGTAGAGTAAAAGAAATGACAAGTGAGTTAAAGTGGTACACAAGAAAATATCTTTTAATACAAAATAAGATAGTAGTGGAGAAATTGGGGA
Organism: Ursus maritimus; assembly: GCF_017311325.1. NCBI lineage: Eukaryota > Metazoa > Chordata > Mammalia > Carnivora > Ursidae > Ursus > Ursus maritimus. The sequence goes on from NW_024426552.1 coordinate 35,653,636, forward strand.
ATCAAAAAGATACAGACATATATAAAACATATATGTAAATCCTACCTTATTGTGAACTACACTAAATGTAAATGGGTGTAACATACCAATAAAAGACAGAAATCAGCAGAATGGATAAAAAAAGTATAATCCAACTACATGTTGTCTACAAGAGGCACATTTTATATTCTGGGTACGATAAATCAAAATTAAAAGATACAAATAGGTTGAAAGTGAAAGGATGGACAAAGAACGCACACAGTAGCATAAGAGAGTGGCTATACTAATATCAGACAAAATAGATCTCAAGACAAAAAAAATGTTGCTAAAGTACAACATTGTATAATGATAAAAGGGTTAAACCACCCAGAAGACACAAGAAGTATAAATGTATACAGGCATACTTCAGGTATATTTCAGGTTCAGTTCCAGATCATGGCATTAAAGTAAATATTGCAATAAAGCAAATCAAGTGAATTTTTTGTCTTCCAGTGCATGTGAAAGTTATGTGTACACTATACTATAGTCTCTTAAGTGTGCAGTAACTTTGTATCTAAAAAACAATGTACACACCTTAATTTAAAAAGATTGCTAAAAATGCTAACAATCATCTGAGGTTTTAGCAAGTCATAATCTTTTAACTTACGGAGGGTCTTGCTTCAATCTTGATGGTCACTTACTGATCAGGATTGTGGTTGCTGAGGTTGAAGTAGATGTAGCAATTTTTTAAAATAAAACAAAAATGAAGTTTGTTGCATCAATTGACTCTTCCTTTCATGAACAATTTCTCTGTAGCATGTGATTCTGTTTGATCACTAAAACTCACCATATTAGCAATAAAGCTGTTTTACTTTCTTATTATTCATGTGTTCACTGGAGTAGCACTTTTAATTTCCTTGAAGAACTTTTCCTTTGCTTTCACAACTTGGGTAACTGGCACAAGAAGCCTGGCTTTCACCCTATCTCAGTTTTTGACATTCCTTCTTCACTAAGCTTAATCATTTCTAGCTTCTGATGTAAAGTAAGATATGTGCAACTCTTCCTTTCCCTTGAACATTTAGAGGCCATTGTCGGTTTATTGATTGGCCTAATTTCAACGTTGTGTCTCAGGGAATAGGGAGGCCTAAGGAGAGGAAGAGAGATGGGAGACAGTCAGTTGAGCAGTGAGAGCACACACGTTTATTGATTAAATTCACCATCTTATATGGGTGTGGTTCATGGCACCCCAAACAAATAATAGTAACATCAAAGATCACTAATCATCATAACAAATATAATAATAATGAAAAATTTTTAAATATTGTAAGAATTACCAAAATGTAACATAGAGACATGAAATGAGCAAATGCTGTTGGAAAAATGTACCAATAGACTTGTTCAACAAAAGTTGGCAAAAACCTGCAGTTTCTAAAAAGTGCAATATCTGCTAAGTATAATAAAGTGAAGCACAATTAAGATATACCTGTATAAATCTATAAAAAGAGCCCCCAAATTATGAAGTAAAAAACTGAGAGAATTTATGGGAAGAATAACCAATTCAACATAACAGTACAAAAGTTCAGTACTCCAGTCTCAATCATGGATAAAACAACTAGGAAAAAGATTAACATGGAAATATAAGACTTGAAAACACTATAAAACAACTAGACCTAACAGACATCAATAGAACACCCCAACCAAGAACAGCAGATCATACATTCTTCTCATGTGTGCATGGATATTCTCCAGGACTGACAGTATATTAAGCCATAAAACAAGCCTTACTAAATTAAGAAGGATTGTGATCATACAAAGTATGTTCTATGACCCCAATGGAAGGGAATTAAAAATAGCAAAGAAATTTGGGGAATGTTTTTTAAAGATTTTATATATTTGTCAGAGAGAGAGAAAGTGAGAGAGAACACACAAGCAGGGGGAGCAGCAGGAGAAGCAGGCTCCTAGCTGAGCAAGGACCCCCATGTGGGACTGGATCCCAGGACCCTGGGATCATGACCTGAGCTGAAGCAGACGCTTAACTGACTGAGCCACCCAGGCATCCCAAGGGGTAATTTATAAATATATAGAAATTGAATACCTTTTCCCAAATAACCAATTAGTCAAAGCACAAATTGCAATGGAAATTTTATTACCTTTGAAATGAATAAAAAAGAGAAACACGGCATAAAAAAAACTAAGGAATATATATAGAGTGGTGCTTGGAGGTAACTGAAAAAAAAAACTGTACTAGGTAACTGAAAAAAAAAAAACTGTACTAGGAAAAAAATCTCAAATCAGTGATCTAAGCTTTCACATTAAAAAACTATAAAAAGAAGAGTAAATTCAGTGCAAATTAGCAGAATAAAGGAAATAATAGAGACAAAATAAATTTAAAAGATTACAAAAAGAATTAAACACAAAAGTTAGTTATTTGAAAAAAATCATTTTAGCAAAAAATTAAGGGAGAGTTTTTTAAATTTCTAATATCAGTAATGAAAGACAATACATTACTACTGGCCTTAAAGAAATAAAAAGTAGTGTAAGTTTATACTATGAACAATGGTATGGCAAGGGCATAGATAACCTGTATGAAATGGACAAATTCCTACAAATATACAAATTACAGGATGTGACTCAAGGAAAAATAGTGAAATGAATAGACCTATAAGAAGTAAAATTATTGAACTAGTAAATAAATAAATAAATAAATAAATAAATAAATAAATAAACATTCCATAAAGGAAGCCCAGGCTCATATGACTATTTGGGCAAATTCTTCCAAATGTTTGAAGGGGAATTAATATAAATCTTTACAAACACTTCCAGAAAGCAGTAGAGGAAGGAATTCTTCTCAATACATTGTATGAGACCAGTGTTGCCTTTATACTGAGTCCATATAAAGTCATCATAAGGGGAAAAAAATGTACAGAAAATTTTTCTTAATGAAAATAGACACAAAAGGCCTTAACAAAATAATAGAAAACTGAATCCAGCCATATATAAAAGGTAGTATTACTGTAGCCAAGTAGGATTTATTTTAGGAGTGCAAGGTTATTTCAACAAGAAAATAAGTCATTCTAGCCCAACACATAAATAGAATAAATGACAATAAAACACATTATCATCTAAGTAGTCACAGAAAAAAAAATTGTACAATATCCAAAATCCTTTCATAATAAAAACACTCAACAAACTAAAAGTGCATAGAACTTATTCAATCTTATGAAAAATACAAAAAAAAATCTAGCACTGACATTATACTTACTGAAAGACTGAACACTTTCCTCCTAAGATCAGGAATAAGAGAACAATGTCCACTCTCAAGACATGTATTCAACATTAAACTGGGGGTTCTAGCCAAGACAGTTAAGCAGGAAAATGAACTGAAAGGTGTCCAGATAGAAAGGAAGAAGTAATACTATACCTATTGTAGATGACATGATCTTACATAAAGAAAATCCTTAGAGACTACAAAAATTAGATCAACAACCAAGTTCATCAATATCATAAGATTCAAAATCATTATAAAAAATGAATTATATTTCAACGCATTAGCAATGAACAATCTGGATATTAAGAAAATGATTCCATTTACAGTAGCATCAAAAAGAAAAGGTACTTAAGATTAAATTTATGAGGGTTATGGAAAGGGAGATGGGTGAGGGGATGGGGTAACAGGGTGATGGGCATTAAGGAGGGCACATGAGGTGATGAGCACTGGGTGTTACACGCAACTAATGAATCATTGACCATTGCATCAAAAACAAATGATGTATTATATGTTGGCTAATTGAACTTAAATAAACAAATTAACAAAAAAGTGCAAGACTTGTACGCCGAAAACTGTAAAATACTGTTGAAAAAAATTAAAGCTAAATAAATGGAAATCCTATTTTCCTGGATTTAAAAATTTAACGTTGATCTACAGAATCAGCATTTCTATATGAAATCTCAAACTGCATTTTTTTTGGCAGAATTTGACAAGCTGATCCTAAAATTCAGATGGAAATGCAAGGAGCCCCAAAAACCAAAGGAATCTTTAAAAGGAACAGGGAGAATTTCAGAACTTAACACAAAGGGATTGTATCTAGATAATGTGGTACTGGCAATGACAATAGGCATATAGATCAATGAACAGAATCGAAATCTGAGAAACAAATTTTTACCTTTATGGTCAATTATTTTTCAACAAGCATACCCAGATAATTCAGTAGGGAACAATAGTCTTTTCAGCAAATGGTTCTGGGACAACTAGATATCCACAATCAGAAAAATGAATGTGAACTCCTACGTAACACCCCTTACCAAAATCAACTCAAAATTGATCTGATTCCTAAATATAAGAGTTAAAACTATAAAACCCCAGAGGCAAATGTAGGCATAACCCTTCATAGACCATAGATTAGGTAATGATGTCTTAGATATGACACTACAAATGAAAGCAAAATAAATAATAATAATAATAATAATAAAGCACATTTCATCAAAATTGTAAACTTCTGTGCTTCAAAAGATGCTATAAAAATGAAAAGAGAACCCACAGAATGGAAGAATATTTTCAAATCATATTTCATATTGGGCTAGTATCAGAATATATAGAGAACCCTTACAATTTAATGAAAAGACAACCCAATTAAAAATGGGCAATGCATTTGAATAAACATTTAGCACATGAAAAGATGCTCAACATTATAAGTTATTAGGTAAATGCAAATCAAAACCACAATGAAATACTACTTTGTACTCCTAAGATGGCTATAATAAAAAAAGAAAAAGATATATAATAACAAGTGTTGACAAAGATACGGAGAAACTGGAACACATTGTTGGTTGAAATGGAGGATGTGACAGCTGATTTGTAAAACTTTGGCATTTCCAAGTGAAACAGAAAGAATTATGAGTTTTATTTTCATATATGAGTTTTATTTTCAATCATATGAGTTTTATTTTCTTTTTCAGATTGAAATCTCAAAATCAGAAGCCATATTATATACTTGTTTGTACTTCCTTATGGCTTCTGGCTTAGCTTTGAATATATACTAGGTAGAGATATGATGATAAAGGTTTAATAACTGGCTCTTGACATGATGGAGGAAAAGATCTAATTTGTAACATTCGCCAAGTTCAGTGGTGTAAATACTCCTTTGATGAATGGACTAGTCATGATATATAGAAAATATTTAGGAAAATAATCTGCATATTTTGATATAAAATATTTTATCATTAAAGAAAGAAAAAGAACAAGAGAAATCTGCATGGGGAGTTAGTTTGACCTACAAAGTATTTTATCAATAATTACAGAAGTACATTTTCCATGCCAAAATCAATAAATTAGCTGTCACTATTGGTGTCTACATGATGTCATCAGGTACAACTCAATCACTATTTTTATTCTGAATTGGTTATTTTTTACTAATATATAGCAAGTCTGAAGAAGAAAATTATCTACTATATACTAAGTGTGAATGAGTCATTGAGAAGTTTGGGTACTGTCACCAATTACTTGCTGTCTTATTCTACCTGGGTTGCCAAGTAATACCACAGACTAGGTGGCTTAAACAACAGAAATTTATTTTCTCACAGTTGTGGAGGCTAGAAGTCTAAGATCAGGGTGGGAAAATTCAATTCCTGGTGAGAACTCTCTTCCTGGCTTCCAGACAACTATTTTCTTGCTGTGCCCTCACATGGCCTTTCCTTTGTACTCACAGAAAGATCTCTGATGTCTCTTCCTCTTCTTAAAATGATATTGGTCATATTTGATCAGAGCCCTACCCTTATGAACTATTTAACCTTAATTTCCCACCCCCCCAAAATCCTGTGCCCAAATAGTTTTTGGCTTCAGTGTGTGGATTTGGGGGTGGAGAGTGAGGGCACCATTCATTCCATAACACTTACATAGTAAGTTTCCCATAATAATACTTCTTCTCTCAGAGATCTATGAAAATGTGTGTTGTGCAAAGTAGATGAAGCCCAAGTGGTTAAAGAACAGTTAGGCAATTTATAAAAAGTGTTTTTGCTCCAGGGCAAAACCTTTATTTTTAAAAGTAGTCTAAGATGCTAGATAGATATTTTCTTAGAGAAATATTTTTATTTATTCTCTGGAAATCCTAGATGAAGTTTTAATTTAGAAAAAAAAAAAGCAAAACATTCTCTTAGGTCTGTGGAAAATTACAAAGTATTTCATCAGGTGATATCAAGTCTAAAATTCTGAAGGAAAGAGGTTAGACTTTGAATAATTCTTTTCACTAAAAGCCTCACAAAGTAAATGCTTTAAATTATTAATGAACAAATTAACCTATTATTACCTAGAAAGTAAAAGCCTTCAAAAATGCTAAAGGGATGTTCTCCTTAGTAATATTCTGGTCTCCTAAATAAAAATGTAAGGGATATATAATCACTTTTCCTGAACACTAAACATAAATTCTAATATATTAATCTATTAAATAGGAACATAGAGACATTGTGGCCCAATGCCCTGTAGGAATGCCTTGGCTCTATGAGTTACATTATTTTCTTTATAGTCCAAGGTAATGGTATACCAAAGTTTTTTGAAAATGATATTTTGGATCAGTGACTCAAATCTCTATATTTTAAAGTAAAAAAAAGCAGAGTGTGTAATTTCAAATTAAATTCAAAAATTAAAGAAAATTCAGCCTCAATATGATTTCAGCATTTAATTCTGATATCCTACTACTCTTCAAAAAACAAAAAAGACAACTACATTTCCCTGGATGAAAGAAATACTGTCAAATCAGATCAGCTACTTTTCAGGGAACGGAAACCACACAGATTAAATGAAAACATGATTTCATTACACACCACGCTTGGAAAAAGTGGCTGAAATCATTTGGTTGGTCTTGTATGGACACTGGGGTGACACACCCTTCATTTGAACCACCTGATTTTTAGCTTTTCTTTTAAACTGTTTGATGTCATGCAGGCAACCAATCCCAGTCAGGTACAGACCAGTATACTAGAACTGAAAGCTGGCTTTTATCAATTTAAACAGATAAATTGATTCATTCAAGCAAGAAAAGTAAATGTGGGCCCAAGTTATCTACCTTGGATGATCCAAATAACAGGGTAATAGCCACATCTTTATTTCACACAGTGTTATATGAACAAAGCTAATGTATAGGATTTCACGGCCTAAAGTGAAAGTAGGGATTGCCAATCATCTGAGTAATTTATAGTGTGGATATGCTATCTGAACGATGGAAATTAAGTAAGATTACATAGGATTCCTTTGTTTACATGAAATACCCCAGTTTCTATATAGTTCTACATATCTAGGAAAGTCAAAGTAAAGATTAATTTATGAATGTGAAATGTTATGTAGAGATTTGATATTGTTACCTCCCAGCCCCAATCCATTTTTCAGCAGCTGTGAGTCTTGATCAGTAATGGCTCACAGCTACAGCCTCAGCCAAACTGGAGCCTTTTCCCCTGGGGCTATGTTTTTCCTTTTCTCTCCTCTTCCCCGATCAACTTGCCCAGTGGCTGACTGATAAGGTACAAAACTGGTTTCTTAATTTCAAAGTAGACTAACTCTCTGATATAGTTTGTGCTCCAGAACTTCCTTCTGGTATCAGACTATAGCTGGTTCTTTAGCTGAAACAAAAACTTAGGTTAGCTATTTTTTAACTGTACTTTTTCTCTTTATTTCTTTAAAAAACATGATTCCTTTTTTTAAGTGCACATTTTTTATTCATCACCACTCTGTTTTTTTTATTTCTTTACTTGCTTATTTGTTTTTTTTTAATTTATTTTTTATTGATGTATAGTTGACACACATTGTTATAGTAGTTTTAGGTGTACAACATAGTGATTCAACAACTCTGCATTATGCTATGCTCACCACAGGTGTAGCTATGATGTTATGCAATGCTATTACAATACCATTAACAGTATTCCCTATGCTTTACCTTTTATCCCTGTGCCTTATTCATTTTGGAAGCCAATACCTCCCACTCCCCTCATCATGCCCGTCCCCCCCATCCCACAACCATCACTGTGGCAACCATCACTTTGTTCTCTTTATTGTGGGTCTGCTTCTGCTTCTTATGTTTATTTGTTTTCATTTGTTTTGTTCTTTAGATTCCATATAAGTGAAATAATATGGTATCTGTCTTTCTCTGGTTTATTTCACTTAACATAATGCTCTCTAGGTGCATCCATGTCAATGCAAGTGGCAAAATCTCACAATTTTTATGTTGGCAACCATCACTTTGTTCTCTTTATTGTGGGTCTGCTTCTGCTTCTTATGTTTATTTGTTTTCATTTGTTTTGTTCTTTAGATTCCATATAAGTGAAATAATATGGTATCTGTCTTTCTCTGGTTTATTTCACTTAACATAATGCTCTCTAGGTGCATCCATGTCAATGCAAGTGGCAAAATCTCACAATTTTTATGGTTTTATATATTCACAACTTCTTTATCCTTTCATCTATTGATGGACACTTGGGTTGCTTCCATATCTTGGCTATTGTAAATAATACTCCAATAAACATAGGAGTAACCATATCTTTTTGAAATCATGTTTTCATTATCTTTGGATACATACCCAGTAGTGGAATTAGTGGATCATTTGATATTTCTTTTTTTAATTTTTTGAAGAACCTCCATACTGTTTTTCCATAGTGACTGCACTAATTTACATTCCCACCAACAATGCACGAATGTTTCTTTTTCTCCACATTCTTGCCAACACCTATTTCTTATCCTTTTGATTCTAGTTGGTCTGGCAGGTGTACTAGGTAATATCGCATTTGGATTTGTTTTGCATTTCCCTGGTGATTAATGATGTTGAGCATCTTTTCATGTGTTTGTGGGCCATCTGTAAGTCTTCTTTGGGAAGTCTTCTTTGGGAACTATTTCTGTCTTCTCATGTTTCAATTGGATTATTTAAAAAAAATTTTTTTTTTGGTGTTCAGTTGTATAATTTTTTTTCTTTATTTTGGATGTTAACCTCTTATCAAATCTATCGTTTGCAAATATCTTCTCCCCTTCAGGAGTTTGCCTTTTCATTTTGTTGATGGTTTCCTTCACTATGCAAAAGCTTTTTATTTTGATAGAGTCCCTATAGTTTATGGGACTTTTGTTTCCCTTGCCTGAGGAGACATATCTAGAAAAATGTTGCTAAGGCCAGTGTCAAAAAGATTACTCCCTATGTCTTCTTTTAAGAGTTTTATGGCTTCAGGTCTCACACTTAGGTCTTTAATCCATTTTGTGTTTATTTTTCTGAATGCTGTATGAAAGAGGTCCAGTTTCATGCTTTTACATATAACTGTCCAATTTCTCCAGCACCATTTACTAAAAAGATTGGGATTTGGATTAGCTTTTCTACTCTACTCTACCCTAATCCCCTTATTACTCTTTGTATGAGGGCATTCCCTTAATTATTTATTTCGAGATGATCTCCCATCCGGGGCTCTGCTTTTAGGAAACTAGACGTAAAGTAGGTGGTATTAGAAGTTGTCCTAGGAAGCAGAATTTAAGAAGGGGATTCTTCAGTCAGATTATTTACCACCTGGATAGTAAAGAGGACTCTATTACTTGTAGTAGGTAGACATTGGTGGTCTCTGGCATGTTGTACCAGTTGAGGTTGCTAAAATTTTCAACTATGATAAACTGGGATGAGATACAGGTGGAAGGAATAACTAGTTGGTGCTGTGTCTGGGGCCTTTGAGAAGTTTCAGAAAAATAACTCTAAGGACTTGGCATTGAGAGGCTGTTGCTGAGCACCAATGATGCTTTTAAAAGAAAGAATGTGGTTCAAATCTGTTAATTAACAGTTTAAAACAACATGTGTGAGTTAGAGGTCTTCCTTGGCAGCACTTAGACCCTTATCTCCTGCTTCTGAAGGTCAGACATGGCTAAAGCTCAGTCACAGAACTTAATTCTAAGTGTGCCAAAACTTCAGAGAACACAGAATTTCCACCTGAGCAAACTTCCTATGCAAAATCAAGACATTAATCGGAAAGAAGTGAGTCTTGAGATAAGCATATAAAAGATGCACCTTACACATTTAATGTGAGATACTAATTTGGCATAATTACGGTAAAGCACGTCTGGGCTGAAATGGCAGGCAGGGGACCTGACCTACTGGGAACTAGGGAGAAGTCTCAGAACATTGTGTTTTTAGAGGCAAGTTAAATGATTGGAATGATTTACGTTGAAGATGGAGAAAGGGACCACAAACCAAGATGGCCACCAGGGGCTTAAAAAGGCAAAGAAGCAGATTCTGTCTTGGGGCCTCCGGAAGGAAGCAGTCCTCTTTGCACTTTGATTTTAGCCTAGTGAAATTTAGTATGGACTTGTGACCTCTATAACTGTATGGTAATATATATATTTTTTTAATTTGTGGGGTTTTTTTAAGCCACTGAGTTTATGGTAACTACTTACAGCAGCAATAGGAAACTAAAAGAGGTAAAAAACAGAATTCTGGCCAAGGTCCGTCTTACTTTGGGTACATTGGGTCCACAACCTCACCCAGTAGTCTTTTATATTTATTTCCAGATCTGTATTCATATTTACAAGTTTGTATTTGGAAGGAACATAGGATATATCCCAGGTATATATTAATTCTCCTTTTCTCTGTCATATTATAGTTAGAAGGGACTGGACCATTAGGATATTCTAAAGATCAGATCACATTGCTTCTTTTTATTTATGATATCATACAAATCAATTCTGATAAACAAAAAAGTGTCACGTTTTCTGGATTCCTTCTTAAGACATAGTCTCCACTGAATGAGAATAAACCTACATAATTTTAAGACCTACGACATTAGCAAAGATTTTTGGGTCTAGCAGTCTGGACCGTGCTAGAAAAGTAAAAAGTACTGTATTGAACCTTGACTTCTACCATTAAGAAAACCTTCTAGGTTTGGGAGGTAATGTATTCTGTGCTTGAAACCACCACTCAAGCACATTTGTTAGATAACTGTGTATGCGTACAACTTTTGAGTGACCCCCAAACAGAAAAAGAGCTAAAGTAGGTCCAGACTGCTGTACAAACAAACCTGATTGGGCAATGTGGCTTAATAGATCCTATGGTATTAGAGGTATCTCTGTTAGAGAAGGACAGGATGCTTCTGCCACACCCCAGTAGGAAAGTCACAGTGCAGAACTCAAGCTCTAGAGCATAGTATTGCTGTCTTCATCAGAAAACTAGACTATTAAAAAAAAAAAGTTTCTAATATGCTACTGAGCTCTGATATATATGGAACATTTTACAATGAACTACCAAGCAGCTATGAAGCCAGAACTGTTCTGAGTGAACTAAATACTGTTATACACACCAAGGTCCAGTAGCAATCAGCCCTAAATCCAAAGTGGAAAATTTGAGATGAAACTGAATAGTTCTAGAAGGCACAAATAAGCTATACAAAGATGGGGGTCTTACAGACCTCCATGTTCCCTACTATTGCATAAATATCTCTCCCTCAGCTCAGATCATTGGCTTCATGGGAGGGTTCCCTAAGATTAACTAGTAGTGGAGGGGGAAAAAAAAAAAAAAACATGTTTAGTTGAGAGATATGTCTGGTATGTGGATACAGTCTGCAGAAGAGCTCCCTGATTGGCTTATAGTCGTACTCATTGATAATCCAGAAAGATGGTAAGCGGGAATCTTACCAATGAACATTGTCTGATGTGGTTTCTGGTGATCCTTTTCGTATGGAGAGGGAAGTAGCCCATGGTATGGAAATAGACCTCAGTTTCCTGGGTGGCTGTGTGCTTCCTCTTCTCCATACATCAGTCTATCACTGATTGACATGGGGTGCAAAAAAGTACTTCTTCCTTTAAATCTGTGATGGAATGTATGTTTCATACTGTCCTATGAGGTCACCCCAAAGATAGTTTCTGAAATCTTATTCAGATTTTTTTCTTTTTATCTTGTTTCCCACATTCTCCTTTTAAAACCACACAAACAAAAATTTCCTTCTCAAGCCCTGCTTTCAGGGACCCCAATCTAAGACAGTATATTAAACTACATTGTTGATGGTATCTTTTAAGTGATTATAAATCTCTTCCCTTACCTGCTTTAAGAAACTTACTATCAATAACCTTGATAATAGCACAGCAGTAACAGATTATAACCTAGCTTGGCTATTTAAATAACCTAAGATTTAAAAATCTGAAATAAAGTTTGTCTGTTCCATCTTCTGAAGTTTAAAGAAAATGCTTCGACATCATATTTCTCTTATGGCTTCCTACAGTCTTAAAATGATTCAAAAATGTAAGTGGTAGAACCAGAGAACTGATTGATTAATAACATCCCAAAATATTTTTTATAAATGAAAACTTCATCTATATTATAAAAAGTCCAATCAGTTTGTCCAGTATCTCTTACTTCCTTTTCAAGTTCCTTGTGTGGCTGCCTAGCTGGCAAATCAACACAAATTAGGAAAAATTTAAAAGAAAATCAAGTGGAAAAGTCCTTTATAAGGAAATTGTTGACTATGCCAACATCAAGCCTAATGTACTAAAACAACTTGAATCAAGCCAGCTATCTTTTTTGACTCCACGATTTACAAAACTGTATGAGATGGGCTCTCAGTATATTACCTATCAAGCATTTGAATCATTTAAGGAAATAAATGTAAATCAAATAATGTAAGTACAGCTTCTAATCATTATTTTGTAAAACTGTAGCCTAAGAAGAAGAAAATAAAATCTACTTAAAAAAAAAAAGTTCCATCGAAAGTGCTTCACTGCATGATTTTGAGTTGGATGAATGAGTAATGGCACTAGAATGTCAAAGGCTTTCAAATAAATAGATTATAGCAACTAGCCCTATATTTATTTGTGGCTTTTGACATATAATAGAGACCTTATTTTTTCTTATTCCAATAAATATGGATGGTCAAATCACCAGAGATTAACCAGTTGTTTTGTTAAAGATCACTATAGAAATAATGTCTATCCTTAATCTTTTGCTTTCTGGCTTCTGCTAACAGTATATTACTCAAACTACGTTTTCGAAAATCACTGACAACCTTATAATCACCAAATCCCACAATTCTTAAGAGTTCAGAGAGCCAACATTTTAGAGTAAAATGAATTAAAATTTACCTTTGTGTTTACACTACTAATAGTATCTAATCAATACTAAAACAGTCTGGACAAATAAAATTCTCCAATTGGTAACGACTTTTGTTCATGTAGGAATGAATGATGCATATAAAAGATACCTATAAAGAAGTCCATCATTCTAAAGAGCTGCATATGAAAGGATATTGTAACAGAACACATGCGATTTATCTTAAGGTCACAAGGGAATTTTATTTCTGCTTTCATTTGAAGATCAGGTATTTGAAAGCATATGAGATACCTGCTACTCAAAACAAGGATCAAAATTGAAAGGTGACTCAGTAGGGAAATTTGACATGAGGATTGGGGATCTAAAAATACTAAAAAGTGAAGGTCAACCCAAGAAGAGTAATTCAGGTAGGTAGATTGGAACCTGGGAGAATAATCTTTTTTTGTGAGTGGAGTGAAAATGAAGTACATACTTACAGCTTCTATTAGTAGAAGCTTCTAGTCCATGATCTTAAGATTTCAACTTAAATCATTGTATCTCAAGGCATATAGTAAAGGATATGTCTAGAAGAGATAAGGAATACAATGTTCACTGGGATTTCCATATAAAGTGAATCTCCTCAACAACTTGTCCATTCATATCCAATACATTAAATTTCAAGGCATTTTCTAGAGCTTTCCCACATCATTAGTTTAGTAATGAGATAAAAAGAATGTACAAGTTAGCCAGTCCCCAAAAGTAGATGCAGACAACTGATTGCCTTTATTTGTTTTATTTTTCCAAGATTATGAGATATTTGAAGTCCTTGAAGACATTTCAAGCATTAAAGTTGAAATTAAACTCACAATTTTGCCCATAACCTCCACTTCTTCATATTTTTACCCAATTTCATTTTGGGAAACAATAGTAAAGCCAGTCACCATTTCAAAAATCAGGAAATCATTCTCCTTCTTATTTCTTCTCTTATTTCTTCTTGTTCAGGATGCACATCCATAAAATGACTAAATATTGTCGTACCTGTTTTCTAGTAAATGTATATAGTAAGCAGAATTCCAAGATGGCCCCCAAGATCTCTACCCCCTGATGTACATGTCTTGTATAATTTCTTCTCTTTGATTATGAGCGGGACTTATGAATAAGATGGGAAACAACCTGTGTGATTATGTTATGTTAATATGGTACAGTTGACCTTAAGAAAGGGAAATTATTCTAGGTGGGCCTCTCCTAATCAGGTGAGCCCTTAAAAGGAACTATAATATTCCAGAAGAAAGAGATTGAAACCTGGGAGAATTCAATGTAAGGGAGATTTTCTATTGGAGTCTTTGATAATGGAGGAGGCCACATGGCAAGGAATGTGGGTAGCCTCTAGGAGCTGAGAGCAGTCCTCAGCTGATAACAGGAAAATAAAAACTTCAGTTTTTATAATCACAAGGAAGTGAATTCTGTCAACAATCTGAGTGAGCTTGCAAGAGGATTTTATGCTTCAGATATGAATTTAGCCTGCTAATACCTTGATATCAACCTTTCAAGAACTGAGCAGAGAACCCAATCTTACCTACCCAAACTTGCTCTTCAGAAACTATGATATAATAAATAGGTAGGTTTTAAGCCACTAAATATATGCTTATTTGTTACACAGCAATACAGAAGTAATATAATATTTTTCCAACAAATCTCATCTGTATCATTGATCTCCCCTTCTTCCCTCCCAATTGCTCAGCCTATCTCTAGTTCCAGGGATGGTGGTCCCACTTTTCTAAACCAGTTATGGTAATACCAGTCATTTTACCAGAAAATAATTCTATAATCCAGTCAGAGCCACTAATTTCTCTGCCAGTTGTTATTGGTCAAACAAAAGGTGGGCTTGAAGAAGAATCACACATATCCTATAGGTAAATGAGGGAACTTGCCCTAGGTATTGCTACTCTGAGACTATGGAGGATAACACCCTGAAGAGAAAGCTGACAAGTTAGAGGAAGAGAATGACAGAAAAATGGCTCCAGATTCCTGATCCTACTATGTATGTGTGTTGCTGCACCCCAGCAGACTCTAAGCCAAGTGTGGGTAACGGTCTGGTGAGGCTAAAGAAAAGACCTGGAGACAGGGATTGAGACATGGGCTCAGTGGGGGAACTTAGAAACAGGAGTCCAGAAGCAGCCAACAAGACAAAGCATCTGCAGCTGGAATCTACATGCAGCGAGTTTTTATAGCATAGCAACTTACCCTAGCAACTATCTGTAGCCCTTCCCCTCCTTGAACAGCCAGTGTTCTAAGGAGATCAAGGCCTGACACCTGTACATTCTTTGTTGCAAAGGGAGATGCTCTGGGTTGGCCACCCTTGGAGCCCCCACGTCAAATGCTAAACAACACATTCTTCTCCACATTGTGCTTGATGAGAGTATAGAGGGACAATGGGATCTCTACATTCTGAAGGTAAGGATTAACAGGGACATTCAGGGTGTGCTTATACAAACCAGCCTTCCAGCACATACCATACAGTATGCAGTCCACCTTATTATCTCTTAACATTTTGATTGTGTGAAATAATAAATTGGTTTTTATTGATTAAGCCAAATTGAGCCAGATATTTTATTAGATAGAAATAAAAGTATCACAATGTACAGATGACCCAGTCAGAAAGAACTTATGGAATAGATGCTTAATTTGAATTCTAAAAATATTTACATAGGAAAAACATAGTAGTAATGAGGATTTAAAATATGCATAAATCATTCAACTTTATTTATATAAAAATAATCATATCTGATAAATATCTGATAAATTCAAAGTGTTTATGTCATCCTAGAAGTTATAATATTTGACCAAAGGAGTACTTTTAAATGTATTCTAGATTTTAGTAAATAAGATTTTAAAAATAACTTTAAGAGTAAAGATCTTAGTGGAAATATGGCTCAAGAATAAGTTATTAATATAAAGAATTAAATTGTGACCACAAAAAAAAAAAGGCAATTCGAATAAAAATTGGAGAGGATTCACAACACATATTTTAATCTAATTGAGTTCCTTATTGAGTTCAGATATGCTAAAAGGTGTATTAAAAAATACCTCCATGTAATTGTCTGAGATTTAGAGATATTTTGATCCCTGTATTTAAATCCAGGCTAACCCTTTAGAATCCACTAGAATGGAATATCTATGAGATCAGAGGCTGTTAAGGGTTTAGATTACTGGTGTGCACATGGTAGGCATTCAATAAATATTTGTTGAAAGAACTTAGTTTCTGTTCAAGTTAGTAGATTAGTAGATTGTGATTTTATATTTGCCTTAGCTTTTCTCAATACCCCCCCCAAAAAAATCTAACAAAAACAAATCTGAAAAGTCATGCACTTATGAAAGTGATTGCAGGTATTTCTAAAAAGAAAGAAGTGAGTAAGAACAAGCAACTATCTAAAGTACAATAGGAGGGGCTGCAACAAGAATTGTCTCCAACTAATTTAATGAAACATTTGGTGGAACCTAAGAATTCCACCTTGATTTCGACAAACTATAAAAAATCTCATAATGGCATTTGGTGGCTGTTATGTAAATGAGCCAAAGATGACCTCTGTATATTGGTTTCTAGGTTGTTTACTTCTTCACAGCATGCTAAGGCTTATTAGCCCAAAAGCCTGCTGTTGATGAATGCAATTTTTTACACACCCAGTTGTTTTAAACATAGCCCAAATAAGCAGATTTTTTAGCCATTTAGAGCCTGCCTGCTTTGCATAACTCATGAAATTATGCCCAATGTCTGCTAGCTATAGATAAGATGAACTCCAGAGCCGTAAAGACCCCAAGCCATTGCTTTCCTTTGGAACTCTCTGACCCAGATACTCCTTATCATACTACTGAGTGACATTACCTAGACATGTAAGCCCCCAGTCACTACTGTCTCCCAGTGAGTTCCCTTGGATTCCTCCTCTTCTGAAGAGTGACCTCTCACCATAGCCTTTAGACAGGCTCATGCTGTGAGCATCTTTCCCTGCATCCAAATCTATCAAAACAACACCTAAATAAAGCTTGCGTATATTAATGCCACCATGTGGTCGTATCTTTGTCCTTGTTCAGTCCCCAAATCCCTTAAAACTCCTGTAGTGTATATATGGGAATAAGGGAAGGTCCAGATTAATATTGGCTACCAGTGAACTCATCTTAAATTACATTGTCAGTTCTATCATTCTGTCCCAATGACATCAATTGAGTCCTTGATATTTATGTCTAACGCCAGTTCTGTTATTATGAACTTTCATAAAATGTGATTAATAATCCACCCTTTTTACTTAGAACACTTTTAACTGGGTTTTCCACACTTGCAATGCAAAAAGTCCTAATACAGAAATTGGTACTAGTAGATGAGTTGGGGGGGAAAAGGAAATGTGGAGTATTTGGAATCGCTTAGTAGCCTAAGTTGGAATGAAAGAAAATAGAATCTCCATTCATATTATAGGATAAGTTTTTAGCTGCCCATAAGACTGAATGATAAAGCATCAGATGAAGTTACTAGAACTATGTACTTATTAGTATGTAGCAGTAGAAGTCTTTATTCTCTTAAGTAACACATCTCAATTAAAACTGCCTTAATAAGTTGTCTTTTTTGGTGACAGGAGGGTGGATGCAGCTGAGGTGGGCATATAACTGTAAAAACCAAAAGTGACAGAATGATCTTTATACATGATTGTGTTGGACTCCAGGTGCTATTTATCTTATTTTTTCTTTTGGTCCTATCCTGTATGCTGCCTTTTCCTTATTCTGGCTTCTCTCATCATAAAAAAAGACAGAGTGATTCTTACCTTCATATGAATATATCACTTTCCAAGTATTCCAAAATTAGCCTTTGTATTCAGCCTACATGGACAAACTAGATTACATACTCACCCATTATTTTGGCAGAAGAATGAAATGTAGTGATTGCGTAAAGAAAATCAGTGTCCTTTTCTAGAACTGAAATGGAGTCAGCCTCTGTGTAACACAAGGACATGAGGGGAAATGAAATTGTTGGTACATTTAGGAAATAAAGTATAAGGGGAATGGATGCTGTGAAGACAAACAACAGTTGTTTACAAGTGAGGATAAAACTGGGGACGGATTACTTCTACTGTAGAGAAATTAAAATTACTCTGTCATGGGTCAGAGAGACACTTCATGTAGCATTTGATAAAGGACAAATCAAATTCCTTAATTATCTTCTATGGAATGGGATAACATTCAAAGGTTTCTTGTGACCTAGTTGAAAAACTAGGACATTGTTGAGAACAGAAATCACTGAAGACCAAACCCAGATATTGACTTGGCTGTTTGCAGAATTATAGTGCTAATTGATTTACAGCTTGACCATGTCTCTTATGTGAAAGTTAGGGTATGGATCAGAAAGGACTAGACTCTTCTAATTGCTATGAGGACACTGCATATTAATTGAAAGACATGAACTAAGCCAGTATCCCAAATTCCAGTGAAATATGCCTTTCTGTGCATCTCTTTTAGAAATACAGTATCATTCCTGACTGAAGAAGTCCCCCAGTAAAGAAGAAAGTCAAAATTTTCTTTTTCCCGGTGGTTGAATGTTGAATGCCAGGCAAATTGAATGTAAATTCAACAGGGTGTTGGGTGAAGTGGGAGGCTATGATCGAATTCATAATAAGAGCAAGAAATAAAAATATTACACACATAAAGAACTGAAGGATTTTGGCAGTTCTCGTCATTAAAACATATCTGGCAAATCTGTAGAAATCGGACTTGGAAAATGCTTAACAAAGATAAGTAAGACATAATTTTATAACATCTGGAATTCATTAACATATAGAGCCTATGAGTCAATGTGCTAATTTTGGATAAGGGTCAAAGCAGTTTGATGGACTCATTGCTGACCTATACTAAATAAAATTGAAAAGTCAAAACTTAAAGTGGACTAGAGTCCATGAACCACATGAGTTTATATAGTTTCTAGCAGTCTGCCCAGATGGTACAGAACAAGGAAGGAAACGGCAAGTTTGGCAGTTACTAAGTAGTAGGAGTTTGGGACAGAGTATATTGAGGTTGGATATTTCAGAATGAGCAAAGAGCATGAGAAAATTGTATTCCACGTTAATGTCTGTCAAAAAGAGCCCATTACAGAAGAACATAATTTAGATAATTGTGCTGTAGGTATCAGTCAGTCTTTTATATCTCAGGTACCCTGATATTCCTCCATGGTTTCACAAACAAATTTGCCATGATTCCAGGAATAAAACTATTTAAGAGTTGAACTTACTCTAACCAAGAAAAAAAATTATTAATATAATTAACACTTGGACAGCTGACACACAAATGATCAGTGTCATGATATACCAATATTAACCAAGTAAGCATTTTTTCCTATTTCCATTTCTCCCCTTATAATCTAGAAATCATTCTTTTGCTGCTGCTACCCCATATTGTTATCTGTCTGGAGAATGTGACTGAAGGAGCTGACACCATGGTCCTCCCCAACAGTCTCATTTCATGTGTCCTAGGCTGAATCAGAACTGTGCTATGGGAGAAGAGCCAGCTTAATCAGATGAGAGAGTGCTATGAACTTCATTAGACATATTTAAAAACCTAAAACAAACCAGGAAAACAGCCAGATCAGCACAGGGTTGTATACAGAGACAGGAAAGAATTATTTGGAACACTACTTACAACCTTATTTCTCAAAGTATGGTCCAGAGCAGCAGCAGCAGCTAGGAGCTTGATTAGAACTAGAGAATCTTAGGGTCTACCCAGGATTTCCTGAATCAGAATACTAATTTTAACAAGCTCCCTAGATGGTGCACACCAAAGTGCACTGGTTTATAGGACAATAGTGAGAAAGAGTGGGGTTGATTTCTTTCATGCAAACTTTTGATTTTGGATCATTGAATAACCTTAAAAAAATGTGCAAAGTATTTAGAATAATTTACTTGACTCTTAAAAAACTGAAGAAAAAGTCTTAAGAAATCATTGGGATGAATCAGCAAATTGTTTTTTGTTTTTGTTTTTTTGAGTGATAAGTCAGACTGCCTGTGATGACCAAAATTTTTAAAAGTATAAGACATACTTGCCTATCAAAGAATGAGCTCTAATTAGAAAGATATCCTATGTAAATAAATAGCTTTCAAGGGCTGCCTGGCATGCTAGGTATTCTGTCTCTGTTTCTGTCTCTGTCTCCATCTCTGCCTGTCTCTGTATCTGCATTTCTCTCTGTCTCTCTCCCTATGTATGTATGTATATATGAAATCATTCTATTTTATAATATTATATCATATATGCTATTACTGTTAATCACTATTAAATTATTACGTATCTAAGTATTTCTCCTCTACAAATGTAGATACATAAAGTCAAATTATACTCTTGTTTGAATGATCAATTGAGTGGTCCTATTTCTTTTCCTCATTCTCTATGTAGTCAATACTTGAGTATTATGTAAGTGTTTTGTAGGTAGAATACTTTTAATGAAGAAGTATAGTATAGAAAAAGACTCTCTTTAGAAGAAAAAAAAAAGTATGTAATTGAAGGGGCAGTGTGTTCCCAGCCAAAAGAATGAAGAATTTAAGCTAGGCAGCTCTTGGCTTATCCAGAACAGTGGGGATAGACAAGCCTTGCCTGATTAAGGCAGGCAATTTAGTGGCTTGGGATTTCGAGCTTTGACATTTCAGTGCCAATCATAACCAGGGAGTATGTACCCCAACAGCTGGAATCCTTATAATAACTTCAGGAACAAACTCCCCCCCCCCACCGCCCCGCAAGAACTTAATCCCTACTCAACTACTTTCTGGGCCAAAGGTTTCTCTAAGGCTTTGCAGAAAAACTCATACCTAAAATATGGCATTTAACTGTGTTACCCATCTACCTCTTTTCAATTCCCTATGACCTTTAAAATGTTGGTTGTACATTCAGTTATTTTATAAGTCATAGTAGGCTCAAATTAATAGCCTATCTTGCAAGTAGGCTATTTTATAACTAAAGAGATAGCCAAGAATTTTAAAGTCCTTGTCACCATCTCTGTCATAGCAAAAATTTATTTTTTGGCACTTTGTTTACCATAGTTCTAGAAATTCACCTTATAATTTCTAGAACTATGGTAAACAAACAAATGGGGAAAAAACTTCTATTTTAACTCAGAAATATAAGCTAAGTATACATTAATAAATACTAACATACAAAGTAGATTTTGCTGGCTATCATTTCATTCAAATGAAAAGAATCAAGCACATTCAATATATCCAGTAAAGTAATTATTATGAACTCTTTGCATCACAGGCAATGAATGCTTGCTTACCAAAAGGAAAAAATGTATTCCCATTTCAAGTTCCTTCTTAATGCTAACTTGGATATTTGTCTTAGAGTGTCTTAGTACTCGTAAACATACTTACCTGCACAATCACCTCCCAGAGATCTGTGGGTTGTTTTTTGTTTTGCTGTTGTAAAGAATACCAAATATCCAAGCAGTGTAAAAGGAATGCTTCCCCACCAAGTAGTTTCAACTTTATTCATTTTTTTTTTGTACCCAAAGAAGACTCCGGCTTTACATAAGATACTGACTCAGCCTGAGTCTACCAGTCAGATAAACATATTTCAAGGTCAAATAAGATATAATACTATGCATAGGTTTTCCTAGATAAATGACCCAATGACTAAATAATTTATCTGTTCAAAATTGTATTTCATCTGTTTTAGAACCATTTTGTTTTGTCAGTTTAAAGAAGTAAGTTTAGCTAAAATAATTGATGATACCCTTCAAACAGTTGACTGCTTGGCCCGCACTGATGGAATACAATATTAAACTACACACTCTAGTCTTTAATATACCCTCCAATATACTCTTCTGTTTTCTGACAATATATGTGAATTCTGATTCACATTTTGGATTCTTCAGTGGGCCGAGAGAAGAGAAGGAGAGGGCTCTTACTTCACAGAGCAAGTGTATCAAGTGGTAAATGAACAAGGTAGATCTTAGCTCCCAATCTTCATGAGCTAGGGAAACATCACTAGAACATCCTTGACAAATATAATTTGGTCCCTCTGGCAATAAGATAGACGGCAACAACTGGGAAAAAAAGCAAACATACCTATAAGCACAGTTTAATTTCTTTTGAAAATTTTTAATAACTGCTTAGTTAGCCATAGATAACTAAAAGTAGCCAATCATATGTACCAGAAATTTTCAAATCAAATAATGCATGATATAATGCTGTTTATTAAAATTTGCTTATTTTATTATCTTAATTTAAAATACTTTCTATACACCCTCAATAAGTAATACAAATATAACTATAAAAAGGTAAACAAAATTCCAAAGAAATGATCATTTGTCAATTAAAAATGGATAAATATATAGAGAGAGAAACTTTGTGTTGATCAAAGATAGATACAGACATAAGATACAGTAAGAAAGACTTTGTGTTGGTCAAAGATAGATACAGATATAAGATACAATAATAGGTTGAACCTATTATCAACTATAAGACATTTCATATTAGCTTACAGAATGGGAAAATAAGGGGCTTGAAGAAGTGAACAAATGTAGACTTGGAGGTAACCTCGAATCCACTATAGCCCTCAACAACATACAAGGGGCTTTCTAGAGTGGTTTTCCACAAAGGGATGACATTCATTCTAGAAAGAAAAATCACTAACTTTCCATTAAACAGAATGGAATCTTGTGTTACTAAATAAATGAGAACAAAATGGAAAGTGCCCTTTTGATTTTGGCTTTGATCAGACTAAATTTACATGCATGCTTATGCTTTTGGTATCATATCTAAGAATCCTTTGTCAAGTCTAAAGATTTTTCCTTTTACTTTAAAGAATTTTTTATAATTTAAGCTCTTACATTTACATCTTTGAGGCATTTTGAGTTAATTATTTATGTAATGAAAAGTAGGGGTCCAACTTCATTCTTCTGCATGTGACTATCCAGTTGTCCAGCACTATTTGATGAAAAGATTATGTATTCCTTATCCATTGAATTCTGGTATTAAAAATTTCCTAGGGCTGTTATAACAAAGTACCACCCATGGTAGAGATTTGTTGAAAATGAATCACATGGAGTGATTTAGATGCTTGTATTTTATGACATGTTCAGGAATTTTATTACACTCCTGTACATGAACAGTACATATATAGACACAGAGAAGCAGATCTAAAGGCCAACAGAAGAGTATTTATTATGAGACTGCTCAAATCATCTTAACTAAATGAGGATTAGAGAGAATTCTTTTTCCCCCTACTAACATTCAGTTTAGATAAAATAGAAGTTACTTGCTTTAAAATACATGTTAAAAAAAAAATAATCCTCTACAACTTGCAGTCAAGATATATTTTTTTGTACAAACAGGAGGTACCACAATCCCAGATTTCAAGATATCCCACAAAGCTATAGTAATCAAAACAGTAAGATACTGGCACAAAAATAGACACATAGATCAATGGAACAGAATAGAGAGCCCAGAAATAAACCCACAATTGCAAACCCATGAAATGCAAATCATAACCATAATGAGATAACACCTCACACCTATCAGAATGACTAAAATCAAAAACAGAAGAAACAAGTGTTAACAATTAATCCTTGACAAAGGAGGCAAGAATATGCATTGGGAAAAAGTCTCTCCAACAAGTGGTGTTGGGAAAACTGGACAGCTGTATGAAAAAGAGTGAAACTGGACCACTTTCTTACACTTACACTTTCTTACACATAAACTCAAAATGGATGAAAGACCTAAATCTGAGACATGAAACCATAAAAATCCTAGAATAGAGCACAGGCAGTATTTCTCTGACATTAGCCATGGCAACATTTTTCTAGATATGTCTCCTGAGGTAACAGAAACAAAAGCAAAAATAAATTATTAGCACTACGTCAAAATAAAAAGCTTCTGAACAACAAAAGAAACAATTAACAAAACTAAAAGACAACCTACTGAATAGGAGAAAATATTTGCAAGTGATATATCCAGTACAGGGCTAGTATCCAAAATAACATAAAGAACATATGCAACTCAAACCCCTAAAAAAACAAATAATCCAATTAAAAATGGGCAGAAGACATGAACAGACATTTCTTCAAAGATGTACAGATGACCAGCAGACACATGAAAAGATGCTCAACATCCCTCATCATCGGGGAAATGCACGTCATAACCTAATGAGATAACACCTCACACCTATCAGAATGGCTAACATAAAAAAACAGAGGAAACAAATGTTGACAACGATATGGAGAAAAAGTAACACTTGTGCACTGTTTGTGGTGGAAATCCAAACTAGTGTAAGCCACTGTGAAAAACAGTATGGAGGTTCCTCAAAAAATTAGAAATAGAATTACCGTACAATCCAGTAATTCCACTACTGGGTATTTACCCAAAGAATAAGAAAACACTAATTTGAAAGATACATGCACCCCTATGTTTCCTGCAGTATTATTTATAATAGCCAAATTATGGAAACAGACCACGTGTCCATCAATAGATGAATAAAGAAGTGTGCTACATATAAATATGAATATTATTCAGCCATAAAAAATGAGATCTTGCCATTTGCAATAATATGGATGGATCTAGAGTGTATAATGCTAAGCGAAATAAGTCAGTCAGAGAAAGAAAAATGCCATATGGTTTCGCTCATATGAGGAATTTAAGAAACAAACAAAGAAAAAAGGAGACAAACTATAAAACAGACAACTATAGAGAACAATCCGATGGTTACCAGAGGGAAGGTCAGTGGGGAATTGGGTAAAGTAGATGAAGAGAATTAAGAGTACACTTAGGATGAACACTGAATAATGTAAAGAACTGTCAAAACACAATATTGTCCATAACATAACACTGTATGTTAACTCTACTGGAATTAAAAATTTTTAAATAAGATATTTTTGTGGATATGTTGTGGAACATTTAATTGTTTTTCATAGTCATGGGGTTAAGGATATTACTTCTAATATGATATAGGTCCAGGAGCCATAAAGCTAAATTTTATTAAAGTTTATATTTTTTAAATTACATGTAGCATAAAAATAATATATAAAAGCCACAGGTATATGAAAATTTGTGGTAAAATATTATAATAAACATGAAAGAATATTTTCTTCAATATATGAAGATTTTTTATAGATAAATAAAAGAATTAATCCAATAGAAAAATAGGTAAAAAGCATAATAGGAGATTGCATTATATATTTCACAATAAATTTTCTCTCCATATTCTTTCCATGCTTCCATATTGCATTGAATTTGGTCTTGACCATGTGACCCACTTTGTCAATGAAATGTAAAGGATATATTGTCATATCTTAGATGTTCTCACATCTGAACAGAAGCCTTAGATGTTATTGTATGTCCTGACAGGGGCCATTTTGTTCAGCTCCCCAGGAATGAGAACTGTAAATTCTAGATAGTGACTGTGCCTGCAACCTGTTTCAAAATGCATAGACTCACAGAGCTGAGCCCAGCAAAGGCAGATCAAACCCACATATTTACATTAACATGAACAAAAAATAAATGTTGACAACGATATGGAGATATTTTGTCAGCAAACACTGAGATGTAGGATTGTTTGTTTTCATGGTAAAGTCTGACTTACACAAACCCAAAATGAAACTTCAAAGAAAAATAAATACAAGTAGCCAGTTAACACAGGAAAATATGCTCAATTTCACTAATGTCTACAAAGTGCAGATTAGAACAGCAATGAGACATATACATTTCTTTAGTTTATCAAATTAGCTAAGATTTATAAACAATGTTGACAATGCCCTGGGAGAATGAGGCATTCTCAAACACTCTTAATGGTAGTTTAAATTTGTTCAACGTCTTAGTCCTGTGAAAATTTTAAAACGCATACCTTAAGAGCTAGAAATTCCATTTTAGGGAATTAATTCTCCCTAGTAATTCAATCATGTGTAAAAAGATAATGTGTGAAGTGATACTCATGGCATATTTCTTTAAGTAGTTAAAAAAGGGAGGGCAAGCAAAAAAAAAAAAAAGTTCTTAAACCCTGTGTTGGATATGTCACTTTCAAATATATTAATGGACAGCTATACTGTGGAATAAGAGGTAGCCATTTAAGAACATACTTGAAAGAATATAAAAGGATATGCAGTTAATTTTAAAAATCAGATTGCACAACAATCTGATAATTATATCTAAATATAATTTATTTTATTTTTGAAACATTCAGATATATGAATAGAAATTGTATGGACATACCTAAGAAACAGTGTAAACAGTATTATATCCGGGGCACTGTCTTGTGAAGCTGCTAGTTCCACAGTAAAGCAACTTCTACTTATCACTATTTGCTATTCTATATGAATATTTATACCATATTATGTATTATTTTCATGATTAGAAAACTGGTTTAAAAGTAAAATTAAATTAAATTAAAATGTGTTTTTAAAAAGTTTGAGCTGAGTTGATCAATTTGGATCTCACGCATCAGCATGCTCTCTATCCTGGAGCCATGAGACTCTGCCGCCACCTGTGGCAGAAAACATAAATTGAAGATGAAGGCATTAAAAGGTGAAGAATTACAGAGGCAAGATTCTGAGGCTGAAAATATGTAGTTGCTATTTGGGCAAATCACCTGGAATAATTTGATCACCTAACTTTGTGCTGAATACAAAATAAATATGTAGATTTATTGATAGATTCATATAGCATTAGGAAAACAAGTGAAAAACAGTTTCTCCAAGATCCTGTTTCTCTAAGTTTTGAACACAGTGTGCCCCAACATAAATAAATAAATAAATAAATAAATAAATAAATAAATAAATAAATAAATAAAATTGTAACTCACAGCCTCTTTAATAGGTCTCACATTTTTTTTTCTAGCCCACATTATTCTCTTGTGTTATTGATTTAAAATCAAATAAATTCTCAGG
The DNA here is from genome assembly GCF_017311325.1 of Ursus maritimus. Taxonomy (NCBI): domain Eukaryota; kingdom Metazoa; phylum Chordata; class Mammalia; order Carnivora; family Ursidae; genus Ursus; species Ursus maritimus. Next base: position 35,680,513 of record NW_024426552.1, read on the forward strand.
ACTTTCTGCTCTTGTTACGTTGTGATTTCACATGCAAATAAATTTCAGTGTTTTAAGTGGACTAGACAAAGTCAGTTAAGAAAAGACATTCAAACAGGTGTTTGCCCACAGGCATATGGCATCTCTTGCCTTATCCTTTTTATCCCTCATGGCTAGTTTCCCTAGGCCCTGCTGAGTCAAGTTAGGTTAGCTTAGGAAGATTTCAATTCTGTGTACCCATCACTGACAGAAGCATTGAGTAATGAATAAAGGGAACCACAGGGAGTAGTTTCAGGCTTCACTTCCTGTCATGGGGAAAAATTAATCACAAATTGTTAGATACAGGAACATCATTTTTAAAACTATGATTTAAAAGGGCACAATCAGTTAATTGAAGCCAGAAGAGAAATTCTTAAATAATGTATAAAGTGAAAATCTTGGTAAAAACTATTTTTAAACATTTTAAAAGATTATTTTTTCTTTCTGTGGCTTGAAACATTCCCAAGAAGTAATGACATGGAAAAACCAAAATCTGGCTAAAGATGACCAGAAAAAATTGAAGCAAGAAATGTCCCACATACCGAAAACCAGAAATGAATCAGTCAAGTAGAGTGACAACTATACAAAACTCGTGTTTATTATATCATCTATATTATGGCTTTTTGAAAGGAAATATGGCATTGTAGGCACTTATTCTTTGTCTCATTCTAATTGATAGCAACATTTACACAAAGAACCTAAATAAATTTGTATAGAATTTCTCTCCCAACCAGAGAAGAGAATGGAACCCAACTTTGAGTCAAACTTCTGCTAGATTTAGGGATGTGCTATTGGAATTTTTTGTGTTTATTTTTTTCTTTTTAAAGTTTTTATTCAAATTCCAGTGTAATATACAGTGTAACATACAGTGTAATATTAGTTTCAGGTGAACAATTTAGTGATTCAGCACTTACATACAATATCCAGTGCTCATCACAAGTGCCCTCCTTAATCCTCATCACCTATTTAACTCATCCTCCCATCCACCTCCCTTCTGGTAACCATCAGTTTGTTCTCTATAGTTAAGAGTCTGTCTCTTGGTTTGCCTCTCTCTCTCTCTCTCTCTCTCTCTTGTTTTTTCCCTTTGCTCATTCATGTTGTTCCTTAAATTCCACACATGAGTGAAATCATATGGTATTTGTCTTTCCCTGACTGACTTATTTCACTTAGTATAATACTCTAGCTCTATCCATGTCATTGCAAATGGCAAGATTTTATTCTTTTTCGTGGCTGAATCCATTATATATGTGTATATATATGTGTATATGTGTATACATATATGTGTATATGTATGTATATACATACATATACACATATATATAAACATAGGGATGCATGTATCCTTTCAAATTAGTATTTTTGTATTCTTTCGATGAATACCTAGTAGTGCAATTGCTGGATTGTTGAGTAGTTCTATTTTTAACTTTTTGAGGAAACTCCATACTATTTTCCATAGTGGCTGCACCAGTTTGCATTCCCACAAACAGTGCAAGAGGGTTCCCTTTTCTCCACATCCTTGCCAACACCTGCTGTTTCTTATGTTGTTGATTTTAGCCATATTGACAGGTGTGAGGTGGTATCTCGTTGTAGTTTTAATTTGCATTTCCCTGATGATCAGTGATGTTGAGCATCTTTTCATTTGTCTCTTGGCTATCTAGATGTCTTCTTTGGGGAAAAAAACGTCTATTCATGTCTTATGCCCATTTTAATTGGATTATTCATTTTTGGGGTGTTGAGTTTTATAAGTTCTTTATGCATTCATATGCATTCATTCTTTATGCATTTCATACTAACCCGTTATCAGATATTTCATCTGCAAATGTCTTCTCACAATCTATAGTTTGCCTTCCAGTTTTGTTGATTGTTTCCTTTGCTGTGCAGAACTTTTTTATTTTGATGAAGTCCCAATAGTTTATTTTTGTTATTGTGTCCCTTGCCTCAGGAGACATATCTAGAAAGAAGTGCTATTGCTATGGCCAGTGTCAAAGAGGTTACTGCCTGTGTTCTCCTGTAGGATTTTTATGTTGATCTTTGCCCTCCAGGATTTCAACTTGAGTGTTTTGGGGAGGTAATATAATTTGACAAGGGCTATTCTAACAGTATGAATAAATTGCCTTGTAGCGCTCGTAAGAAAACAAATAATGCTTCAGTTGAAAGTTATGAAAGTTGCATTAGTTACCTACTGATGTATAACAAATTATCCTAAAACATAGTAGCTGAAAGTAACACACAATTATCATCACAGTTTCTGTGGATTGGAAAACTGGGCACTGCTCAGCTTGGTCTTCTACTTCATGGTTTCTTAAAAGGCTGCAATTAAAATGTTGGCCAAGGCTGGGGAGTCTCCCAACACAATCCACTGTGACAAATCCACTTCCAATCTCACTTAAATGGTTGTTGATAAGATTTAGTTCTTAAAGGGATATTAAGAATAGAGAATCTGAGTTTTTTGCTAGCTGTTGGCAAAAGGCATCCCTCAGTACATTATCATATGAGCTTTTCCAACAGCAACTCTCTTCCCCAAAGACAGCAAGAGAGTTTGGTAACAAGATGGAAGTCACCATCTCTTATAATAATCATGGATGTGCCATCTCATCTATGTTGGTTAGAAGTGAGTCACTAGATCCAGGCCACATCCAAGGGAAAGGAATTATAATATGGCTTGAAAACTAGGAGGTGGAGATCATTGTAGGCCATTTAAAAAATATGTCTACCACAGAAGATTTCAAACTGAAAGTTATTTATCTTCTCTGAAAACATGTAGCACCCTCCCAGTACTTTTTTGGTTGCCTTTGACAAATTTGCTGAATAGATAATCTAATGACAATGCTGACTTAATTAGAAAAATCATGCCATTAATAATAAAAGATATTTTTTTTCTGGTGAGATACATATAACTTTGTTAGTCTCATTTTCATGAAGATTTCTCTAAAATTTATTTCTAATCCTTCTACTACTAGTTGTAATGAAATGTCTTTCATCAATAAATAAAATTGGTAATAGCAAATGATATCATGGAATTTATTGCAGTACCAAAACTTTGAATAGTTATATAGCCCTTTAGAATTTTGCAGAAATGATAACTAGACAAAAGCAAATTTTGCTTACTAAATTGTATGGGATTTTATTAATTTTGTGTTGCTTAATCATAATAAGCAGACTTAACTTCATGTCAAGCCTAAGGAAAGGAAAAAGAAATTAGAAAATATTTTATAAATAAGCCCAATCTCCATTTTCGAATCTTAAAATTCACCCCATTCTGTTCCCTTCGCTCACTTTATTCACAAATCACAATGACATCTAGAGTTATTAATGAAGTAGGGAAGCTGACTGAAAGTTGTTCATTATCTTCTTGACATTCTTTGGTCTATGACAATAATGATTAAGCAGCTAGTTACATCTCTTCTAGATTTTGCTGATTCCCAGAAGATTTTAACTTCTTATGAATTTCCTGAGAACTGAGACTAGAAAACAGGAAGAGAAAGCTGAGAGCTCTACTCCATTAAGATAATAGCACCCAAATAATTGCTGTGGATGCCAGCAAAGAAGAACTACTTCATGAAACCAAGTTACGTATTACGATACTACCACCTGTGAGGAAAGGTGAGAAAAGTATTTGATTTCTTGGGTTACAGCTTGTCTAAGAAGACCTAACTAAGTAGAGTACTGGGGAAGAGAAAGTCCCATGTATATACGGAATTTTTTTTTTTTTTCAAAACCAACTGCAGATAGAAGGGCAATTAAAAACTATCTAATTCAATGGAAAAAGTCAAAGAAAAAACAGGTAAAACATAAAATTGAAATTAAATCATAAAAATAAATCCAGGGTGTCTGGGTTGCTCTGTTGGTTGACTGTCCCACTCTTGGTTTCAACTCAGGTCATGATCTCAGGTTGTAAGATCAAGCCCTGCATAGGGCTTCATGCTCAACAGGAATCTGTTGAGATTCTCTCCCCCGCCCCTCCCCCATTCTCACACTTGTGCTCACACTTCTCTCTCTCTCTCAAATGACTAAATATACCTTTAAAAATAAATAAATAAATAAATAAATAAATAAATAAATCCAAATATTGTATATATAGGAATTACATGTTTTTTATGTGTGTGTAATTTTTTTGCTGTGAAAAACCAAACCTTTCAAACTGGATTTTTAAAGCTCATATACTCCTATCTTCAAATCAAAATAATAAGTCAGGTTTAAAATAATATATAACAGTGTTGAGAAAAAATATCATTAGTCAGTCACTTGATAATTAATGCTAACATGGCAATATTTAAATCAGAATATGGGGTTTATTATATAAACCAAAATGGATATTACATAATTGTTATTCCTAATGAAAACAAGTCAAGCTGTTTCTAGTGACAATAAATTATTTCTAATGACAAATAGAAATAACATGTTGGGAGACAGTTCTCTACGGGTCTCTCACGTTTTTACACAACTTGATAGCTTTTATTGTTGATCTTTGCAACGATGTTTGTATAGGGTAGAGTTTTGGAAAATAGAGATAGCCTCTTCCTTCAGAGCAGAAACAGGGTTTATGGCATTTTGTTTTGTTTTGTTTTGTTTTACTGCCCAGTGCAATAAAAACAGTATCTCCCTCTGGGGAGAAGTTTAGATTTATTTGATTGCAGCCCATTATAAAGACTCAAGTTTCCTAAGTTTGAAGTTCCTCTCTTGTATTGTGATCTACTATTTATGCAGGCATCATACAGGGCCCTTATAGTATTATCCTATGGGAATTTAAGCTCAGGGAACTGCTGCAAGAATATGAAAATATTGTGGCTACTGCTATTGCTTCATAGCAATATAAACTAGTAATAAATTATCTGATGGTTCTAAACCAGGTGTCTCATGTTTTATACAAGTATACAAGAAATCATAGAAAATTAATTTGTAAGCTGGTGTGTAGGGTAAATTTCAGATTCTTCACAGTTCCTTGCACAACTAACCGAGAATACATAGCAATGATAGACATGCATGCACTTAACAATACAGTCTTGAAATATATGCTGAAAATATTGACAGTGACAAAAAAAAATAGATAATTCCACAACCATAATGAAAGATTTAAATGTACACATCTCAGAAACTGATAGACCAAGCAGATTAATATTTGCTTATAGTCAATCCACAAAATTTAAAGAAAGCTTAAGCTACTAAATATTTATGTTTGTAGATCCATAGACCCAACAATATTGAAGTTCTTGTGGATATTTACAAATATCTGATGCATACTAGATTGCAAAGGAAACTAACAAATATTAAAGAATCAAAACCATACAGACTGAACTGAATGTCTACTGAATTAACTTTTCAGTACTTAAAATACAGTAAAAATGGGGAAAAAAATAACTATGTAAATTACAAAATGTTTAGAATTAAGTAATAAGAAAATTCTGTATCAGAGAACTTGTGCTGTGAAGTTATACTGATACTTAGAGGGACATTTCTAGTCCATCTTTTTAAAAAGAAAGATAAAAGATGAATGAGTTAATCAGTGCTCATGAAGGTAGGCTAACATCAAAAAGTAAACAAATGGAACATAAAAAGAAGAAAATATATCAAACAGCAAATATTAGTTAAATAAACAACAACAAGGAGAGTGAGAAAGAAACAAAACAGATGGTTTTTTGAAAAGTCTGATAAGATAAACTTCCCAAATCAAACTCAGTAAAAAAGAAGAAAATTAATACATCAGTGTCTTAAAAAGATCACTAAATGATGAACACTTTTATATCAACAGATTTTAAACTGTAGACAAAATAAATAATTTTCTAGAAGAGCAGTGTTCTAACATTTTGGTCTCAGGAACTCTACACTCTTAAAATTATTGAGGACCCCAAAGAGCTTTTAGTTATACAGACTATATCTATTAACATTCATATCTTAAAAATGAAAATGTTACATTTTACAACATAAAAAATAATAAACCCATTATGTGTTAATATAAATAGTATATTTTATGAAAAAGTACACTTTCATAAAAAAAACAGAAAATAGCAAAAATAGTGTCCACATTTCTTTGTAACTTGGCTTACAATCGCATTAAATCTGTTAAAATATGAGTGAAAAAGGTAAATAATATTTTAGTATAGTGTAATTATGAAAATATTTTTTACTTCACAGATCCCTGAAAATTTCTCCAGGAACCACAGGGGTTCTCAGAATGCACTTTGAGACAAGCTGTTCTATAAAAAATACATAAACAATTTGAATCAAGAAGAAATAGGAAACACAAATCTGTCACCTTTAAAGTAAAATATCAGCAATCAAAAATTTCTGCCAATCCCATCCCTACCCAAAGGGGCAGGGACAGGGAAGATACTAGATCTAGATAAGTTTACCAATTTGTCAAGAATGGGTAGCCACAAATTTGCAGAAAATAGAAAATAAAGGAGGGACACCTGGGTGGCTCAGTCTATTAAGCTTCTGCCTTAGGCTTGGGTCATGGTCCTCGGGTCCTGGGATTGAGCCCCGCATCAGGCTCCCTGCTCAGCAGGGAGTCTGCTTCTCTCTCTGCCCCCTCCCTTTGCATGAGCTCGTGCTCTCTCTCACAAAAATAAATAAATAAAATATTTAACAAGAAAATAAAGGAGATAATCACACCATGTGGTCCATGTAACTAATAAAACATGAAAGCTAGCTCATTGCAAGGAAAGAAAATTTTAGCTATCTCATTGCTATAAATGATGAGCAAGTTCATTGGGATTTCTGGATATGAGATCAGCAAACAAAAATGAGTAGTGTTTATATCCAATGAACTGATTTTTCTGTTTAGGTATTAGAACAGGAAAAAAGAATACCATTTGCAAAGGCAATATAAAGTATATGGTATCTGGGTAAAACTCCTGACAGAGAGTGTTCTTTATAAAGAAATTTAAAACATATTATTGAAGGATGCCAAATAAAGTATGAAAAAATAAAAGTACCATGCCCCTTTATGGAAGGACTCAATAATATTTAAAAAAAAAAAATCAATTCTCACCAAATTATTTCATGAATCTTGCAATTCACATTAGTATTTCAAATTTTAAATTAAAAAAAATTGAAAAACTATTTCTATTACCCTGCTGCTCCCTGTCAAAATCTAGGAGCTTTCGAGAAAAATGCAGATTCTCAGGTTCTCTTCCTGACCTACTGAATTACACCAACCACATGTGGTTTATATGCACATTAAAGCTGAGAAGAACTGATCTTTCAAAAATCTAACAATGGCCATAACACTCAAAGAACAAAAAATGGGTGTTCTTGCCCTACCAGATATCAAGATTTAATATTACTAGGATAGCATCTAAGGCAAAGTGGCATCAATATATGGTTAGATGATCCATAAAACACGATATATAATAGGAACAGATCCTATCTTATATATCATGGTATCATGATACAAGATAGATGAAACTTTGCAAATCAGTGGTGATATGGTCATCTATTCAATAAATATCTTTGAGACAATTTGTTTTCATTATTTATATAAATATAATATATATAATATTTAAACATACAACATATATTTATAAACAATAAAATATATATAAATACATATGTATAAAACATGGGCACATGCCTTAAGGGTGAAAATCAAGATTTTACAGATATTAAAAGTCATTACAGGGGAATATCTTCAAGTTTGGTCAAAGGGAGGATTTACTATATGTCTTAATCAGTTTGGACTGTCACAACAAAATTTCATAGCTGGAAAGGAATATGTGCAAAGGATATAAACAGGAATTACTAAACAAGGCAACACAATGGCCAATAAACATATGAAAAGACTCTCAGCCATTTTGCATTTCTGTAGGGAAATGCAAATTTTGAAAAATGAGATTCTTTTCATACCCAGGTGATTAGCAAAATAAAAATGAATCTGGCAATATCAAGTATTTATAGGATGTTGGGGAAGGAAAACTCCCGTACACGTTTTGTTGAAGAGTTTATTGGTAAAACCATTTAGAATGGAAGTTTCAGTTTTCCTAGGATAATTTAACACATGCATATTCTTTGATAAAGCTATTATACTTTTATTACATATCCTACTGAAATTCTTTCACCTATAGAGAAGATATGCACAGGAATGAGCCCTAAAATATTGTTTGCAGGAGTGAAAAATTGAAATTAATCCAAGTATCTCCATCAGTAGAAATAGATGTATAAATTGTGTTTTTTTTAATGCAATGGAATACCACAGAGGATTTAAAAGGAGTGAACTAGACTGTATATAAACCAACATAGACAGACTTTTAAGCAGAATGTTGAATGAGAAAAAAGAAAAGAAAAAAAAGAAAGTTAAACAGAATGTTACCCTGAATATGATTAATTTTATGCTACTTCCATGAAGGTGAAGGCCTAAGGATCATGAGAACTTAGTATAAATAACTAACCCTGTCCTTGTTGTCAAGGACAACTTGAAGTTTTATATTTTATTTTTTTTAGGAGAAAAGCTTTCTGTACAGAAGGAGTGGTAGAAACAAGGGTAATATCTATGCTCGTCTCAGATTAGCTTTTCTTTAACTGTCTGGGATTTAACCACAGCAGAAAAACATAATAAGGGTGTCCAGATAGTCCAGATGCTGACCTCAGGACTAATACAATTCAGAAAGCAAAGGTCAATGGGGTTTGTTGACCTCTGTCCCTCCTGATAAATGTTCATAATCACACTCAAGGCATGCTCTGATAGGTGTTACCTTTTATAAATCCCATTCCTAGCTATGACTGTAATGGTCTGATCCTTCCAAATGGACCATCTTATCATTATGCTATACCCTCCTGATTTAACAAAGTATTCCCTGACTATAAGGTATTTTCAGAGAAGTATTAATTCTTCGAGTCCTGGGAAGGCCTTGTATATTAGAAATGGAAGCTAGGATTGCTTGGTTTGTGGTTGGCCAGGTGGGTGAGCAAGAGAGAGAATCCCACAAGGCCCAGGTAAACAGCCCAGGTTTATTCTCAGCAGCTGTAGCAACTAAAGAAGTGACTATACAACAGCTTTCCACACCAGCTGTTCTGGCTCACTGCCAGCTCCCAGAACTAGAACTGACAAGCAGTGGGAATCTCCAGGCTTCTTCAAGGGCCTCATTTTAAAGGGTCTACCCCACCCCTTCCAACCAACAGTTCTGTAAAGAGGAGAAGGTCTGAAGGAAGCCAGTGAGAGATATGAATATTTTTACTATAGTTATTGCCTTTATTTCAAGTTACAGGCCTGATCTAGAGTGTATTATTGCAAATTACTCTTCTATAACACTGAAAGTTTTATCATAGTTACCTGTATAATAAAACACTTCTGAAATTTCCCAATTTAAGTCCAACATTCTGCATACCACCTGGTAGCATAACTCATTTTTAGCCTGCCACTATGCTCCTGAATCTGTTTATCAACCATGATTCCTCTTATGGCAGTGATAAGAACACATTATGCAGATGTCTTGAATTAGTTTAAGTTCTAATTGACAGAACACTTGAACTTGACTGAGAAGATAAACACTAAATAAACTGTATTTATACCTTTGTTTATCTGCTGTTGGCATTTCTGTAAATGTTTAGAAGAGAAAAATCTCAACCATTGAGTAGCTTTTTATGTAAATCATGGAGGCTAGTTATTCATTTAATTCCAAATATTAATCTGAAAAGTTTTGCACCAAAAAAAAGCAAATCTTCATATTTAACCAACTTTGATTATTGTGCTCTACGCTTGAATGTAAAACGTAACAGTGTTTTTTTAACACTATATTAAATATTTGAAAAATTTAAGAGACAACAGACTCTTGAAAGTTGTATTTTACCTGTATAATAGTGAATAGTTTTATTTTGCTTAGTTTTGTCATACACGTTGCTTATCCATAACTTTAGACTACTGTATCAAATCTTGCTACCGTTGCTCCAACAAATACATTTCAAGAAATTTAAGAAAGAAATCAAAGACTAATAATTTTTTCTTCTGTTTATTGAGGATTATTTTGTGGGAAAAAACAGTCTTGTCATGATGCCATTGATAGGAATTATATGACTTTGTATTAAGTTTTATGTTGTATATACCTGAAAAAAACTCCCAAAAACTTGAAGTTACTTTAGTTTCTTACTCACTTCTTTTTATATTTACCAGCCAAATATTTTTATGTAACATTATTGTTGCCCTCAGCATTTTTTAAGCAGAGTAGTGTTTGATTTTTGCTTTAATTTATTTAAAGATCACAGACTTTGCTTTCTAAAATAGATAGATAAATCAATCAATCAATATTACTCTACTACCACGATTTTCCTCTGTTCTCACTTCTCTGTTTTAATAATTTTATGCTAAATTGAACCAAACTATAAGGAACACTTTTCCTGCATTGTGGCACTTTAATAGAAATTTTTTTGACAAATATGTTCTCTCTAAATATGAACTTTAAATGTTTTATGTTTTTTACTGCTGATCAGCAGAGTACAGAGTACTTAAAATATCATATCTCACTGCTGCCAGACTCATTTGTTTTTTTTTTGTTTTTTTTTTTTAAAGATTTTATTTATTTATTTAACAGAGAGACAGCCAGCGAGAGAGGGAACACAAGCAGGGGGAGTGGGAGAGGAAGAAGCAGGCTCCTAGCAGAGGAGCCTGATGTGGGGCTCGATCCCAGAACGCTGGGATCACGCCCTGAGCCGAAGGCAGACGCTTAACGACTGCGCCACCCAGGCGCCCCCAGACTCATTTGTTTTTTAATCACTGTTTGAAACATATACTGTTAAGGATGCATTTGAATATTTGAAATTTTAGGTTCTCTTTTTTATTTTCAGCTATTAAGGGCTTTTTTAAAAAAATACTGACCATGATTCCTGTTTCTTTTTTTAAAAACCTCTATGTTTAGTACAATTATAGGAACCCCTCTTTGATAATATTATAGTGTAGTAGAACTATATATACATAAGAAAGACATTTTAATAGAATTAATGACATACTCACAATTTAAAATGGAAATGGGCCAATGGATCTCAGTTTTTAAGCCAACCTAATTGATGGTTTCAGCCTGAAACCCTCTTTTGCAAAGTATTTGGAATCTTTTTATAAGATCATTGGGAAAGACTCTCATAATGGTTCAAGGTGGTGGGATAAAAATTAAATGTTTTCCATTTCTGGCTTAAAATGTCAGAATCCAAAGTGTAAATAGATGAAATCAACATTAATTAGACAGAATACAGCAAAACCTTCAAAGAAAATATGTTACAGTAGAGATCTTAAAAGACTGGTAGTACGGAGGCGCCTGGGAGGCTCAGTTGGTTAAGTGTCTGCTTTTGGCCCAGGTCATGATCTCAGGGTCCTAGGATCCAGTTCTGCATTGGCTCCCAATCTGCAGGGAGCCTGCTTCTCCCTCTCCCTCTGCCCCTCCCCCTGCTCTTGCTCTCTCTCCCCCAAATAAATAAATAAAATCTTAAAAAAAAAAAAAAAAAGATTGTTAGTACAGATGAAAAGAAAGAAACTCAGTGGAAGGACTTGAATTCAAGGACTTGAAAAAGCAGAGTTGATTTTAAGCGGTGTGTATGAACGATCTGGATAAGGTAGAAGATTTACATTGGAGAGCACACGATGATAACCCTTATATAGGTATGTTGTGAAAAAATTGAAAGACTGTCAGGCATTTCTGTCAAACCCTTCTAAAAGAATTAATGTATGACTGGAAAAATACTATTGTTGAGGGACATTTGAAAGAGAAAAAAATTGAAGAAAGGCCACTTAGAAACTGTGCCCATTAAAAGTGTTAGTTAATTAGAAGTGGATTAGGGTCATGGCACTGAAAACTGAAAATAATAAGTATGCAATGACTGTTCTGTGTCTTATACATAAGAAATTATCTTTAACATTTTAAAAATTGCTAATTTAATACGAGGTGTAGAAAATGGAATTTTGTATTTGGACATACGTTAGTGATTATAATATCAAGGCTATTGCTGGATGTTGTAATAAATAAACTATTTTAGTTGCTGTATACCATGGAATATTATTTTACACTCAAATAACTGTTCAGGTGTTACTGATGAGTGAATGGTATTTTTTCTACATGGTAATTCAGGTTTTCATCTCTTGGCTCTACCCTCCCTTAAGGCCTTAGAATCGTCTAAATTCATTCAGCAGGAAATAAAGGGAAATTGGAGATGATAAACTTGCTTCTTTAAACTTCAGCCTAGAAGTGATACGTTACTTCCAATTATATACTAATGGAATGTACCCTAGATGCAAGGAAAATGGGAAATATCCTCTGTGGTTGGGTAGCTACTCCTTAGCAAGAATTATCTTTATACATGGAAGGGGGAGTATGAATTTAATTGGTTAGCGTGCTATCACTAACAGAGACCATTCAGCCTATATTCTCATTTTGCATATTATACTTTCCAAACTCAGCTAAGTTAATCAAATATCTCAATTTACATAAACAATGAAAAGAATCCACACTGCTTAACTCCAGTCATTGATTTACTCATTCATTCAATGACTATTTACTTAGTCTTTATCTTGGGCCAGCTACTGTGGTAGGTACTATGAATAACTTGGTTAGACAACACAAAAATCATATACAGGTTGAATAAACTGCTTTACCATAATTAATTGTATATGCTGAAATTATTACAATAAATTTGTTTAAAAAATGACAGCTCCTAATCTATTATTTAATTAGTAGCTAACCATTTAGGCTTGGAGTTATGCAGAGATTGTATATAGTTATGAATAACTGACATTTAATGACTTTGTGGCTCTAAGTACTTTTATTTAATATATTTATGCCTCATTTTTCTTATTTTGAAAACTGAAATAATGTTAGTAACTACTTCATTAATTCATTTACTTAACAAGAATTTATTGAGCACTTATGATATGCTAGCTTCTGAGGCTATATGAGAAAATAATTCACGTTAAGTATCTAGGTTCTTAGGGCTTAAATTATAGATAACAGATCAGATATTGTTAATTATATAGAGAAAAATGGAAGCACAGTGAGGGATATAGAGGAAGCTTGGAAAATTGATGTTTTAAATAGGGTGATCATAAAATACCCCTCTGTTATGTTGATGTGTTAGCACAAATCAGAAGGAAATAAGAGAACAAACATGTAGTAAGTTGATGAACTAATAGTCCAGACAGAAGGTCCATCAAATACAAATATTATGAAACAGAAATGTGTTTGAAGAACAGGAAGGAAACTAGTATTTCTGAGGCTGAGAAGAGTAAGTAGGCCTTATCAAGAAGGTCTTATTCCCCTCAACTTGACTAAACTTTGGACAGGCTTTTTCCTGGCTAATTCCTTAACCTCCCTTTTCTTAAAGCATTTACTTTAGAAAACTTAAAATTGTAAGTCCTCTGCCTCTTTGAAATGTATGTAGATCTTCTTCTGTTCTCTTACCAGTTTTACAACCTAGGAAATATCTTTTTCAAAGACATAGAGACAATATCTTTGAAATGTAAACATTGAAAGAGAACCTCTATCTTTTAGTTTCTGTGGGAGAGTAGGAGCTTAATTTCTGGGGGTACTTTGCCTTAAGTTGTAGGAAAAACACACACACACACACACAACAACAACAACAACAACAACAACAACAATAAAAAACCTGACTCCTTTCAGGAAGATAAGTGAAGGTTTACTTTTCCTTTGGGCGAGTACAATTAGTAAACACAGGTAACCTATGATCTACCCCAGCTCTTAAATACTCTCCAGCCCTTTGTTTTTGTTTGAGTGTGTTGAGTTCAGTCTCTCTCCCCTATTGCACTTGTTTTGAATAAAGCCTTTCTAGTCTATTTAACTTTGACAGTACTGAAAGACTGTTCACAGAGTTAGGACAAGGCCACAAATGGTCTTTAACTATGTCAGGATTTTGACTTCCTTTTGAGTGAGTGGGAACTTCTCCGGAGTTTTGAGCAGAGAGTCCTGATACACCTCATGTTCTAAAAGGATCACTCTAGCTATCAGGTAGGAAAAAATGGGAAGGAGAAGCAGGAAAAAAAAAAACAAGTCAAAAAACTATTGCAATAATCCAATCAGTGCATCCCTAAATGTGAACTGAAATTTGGACCCTAAATCTAGTTCTCCATTTTGCATGGAAGGAAAAACACATTCAAAGGTTCACAGGCATTGGCTAATTATTTGTTTGGTTTGTCTGGGACTTAGAGAAACCAGATTGGAAGATTTGTGTCCAGGAGGTCTGGGGAAAAGGCATTTATGATTGATTTCTCAGAAAGATAACAGCATATGAGAATGTGTACCTGAGAATAGTGGGTATGTCTGCTCTTTTGCTCAAGGCTGGCACGCCCAGGCTCCTGTACCTCCTCCTTCCTGTATTTTTCCAGTTCTAGGTGTAGTGGCTTCTTGCATTTTGCTGACTTCTGTATGCTCCACCTCGCCACTTGCTTGGTCTTAGCAATTCTAGGATTGTTATACTATATACTACATTGTTATGTGATATCCCCTCTATTTAAACTACTTAATGTGATGTTTGGTTTGTTTTTAAATCCCTAATTATTCACTGACTAATTGAATCAGTTATTTTGTCCACTGTGAAGTAACTGAGCATTAATGTATCTGTTAGGATACAGCAATTGTTAGTTTGTCAGCTTATTGCAGAAAGGAAAGTTTAGTTTTTCTGTTTGAGTTGGTTAGTGTGCTGTGTTGAAGAAACTGTATTTACGGTTTTATTTGGGCCTTCCAATCAGAAGGTGTTGGACAAATGATCCTGGTTTCTTGAACCAAATCTATATCTGGCTTTATATCTATGTAGAAATGATTTTAAAATATGAGCATGGGACAGTCTACCTTTACTATACAATTTGCTAGGTGGGTCTCATCAACTATATAACACTGTTCAGAACCAAGTCCACATAAAGATTTCTTCTGTATCACTTCTCAGACAATGTCTATCTTGAGTAATGAAAAAAGTGCCACAGAGGTACACAGCAATACATGAGCTGAAACCCTGCAATTGCTATGGGGTTTCTTAAGAGCTCTATTGAGGTGTAGAGAAAAATGTGAATTCAACTTCCATGTAACAGTTCCCTCATTTGTAAAATCGGAATAATAATACTTATCTGTCTCTCTTGGGTGTTGTAAAATTAATTAGAATGTTATAGTTCTTTGAGAATCATGAATGAAATTGACTCTACAAGAGCAAATGTTGATTGCAATTCTTAATGTCAATGTTAACAATAAAAAATAACATTTCTGTACTTTTTCCTCTTCTAGTTAGTGATTAGTAATTTGCAATTTTTAAATACGGTGGAAGGCTGCATATTTAAGGAAAGAAAATGCAGCCTTTGAAAAATTTTATGAAATAGAATATAAAATCCATAAGGAGATAAATTTCTTTGTTTCGTTCATTGCTATATCTTGAACATATAGAAGCATGTTTGACCCTGTTCAGTATATATTTGCTTAATGAATGTGGGTAAAAGATTTACTGTTAACACATATGCATTCATGGTTATATTAAAAACTCCACAAAAGGTACCAATCTGAATTCTTATCCACATCAAAAACCATACTACACACACACACACACACACACACACACACACACACGTTTTTCCCGGTAAATAACTAATTACAATATATAATAAGTTTTACTATGTAAAATAATTGTCCAAGAACATAACTAAGTATAATATATAAGAAAAATTAACTACTCACAATATAATTACAATTTATATAATAAATATAATAAATAACTAATTACAATATGTAAGTGTTCCATAAGTAACTATTTAAATGGAACAACATGAAAAGAGAGCTCTGTATGATATCTATAAATCATTTTCATGTAATTGTATTAATATGTTTCTTGGATTTTAATGTATCATTATAGGCTCTTCCTTGGTAGTGTATTCTTTCCCTGCATTTACACAGATAATTATTTTCATGAAATATTGCCAAGTTGGCATCTCACTTTACTTTCCCTTTTCAAAGCCCTCTAATCTTTTTGGTTCTGATAGAAATTTGGAATTCAGAACAGGTACTTTTATCATGGAATTATATTAATAATCTTAATTTATAAAAACAGTGTTATTTAAGTGACTTGCATTTATGAAACTGGCAAAACTAACTCCTGTCATTCTGGCAGGTACCTAATCTTATGAGAGTCTTTAAAACGCAAAGGTAACCTCAGTTGATCATATAAGAAGTTCTTTTACTTGGGCTTCTTTAAAACAAAATAAATAAGCAAAAACAAAAGAAAATAAAAGTAAACTTATCACAGTATTTTATCTCTCAGAATTACCACTACTCAGTTTTGTTGTTGTTGTTGTTGTTGCTGTTGCTTTGGCAGTCATGGTTCAATGCTGCCTTGGCTTTGTGAACCTGATTCCCGTATTCTGAAAACCAAGCCTCTCACATCAGTGAATATTCCTTCATCTCATCTGCGGAAGGAAAAATTACATCATTCCTATTTGCCAGAAAAACTTACATCATTCCTATTTGCCTCTCTCTTTTTTAGTTAGATGTTTTATTCCCCTTTTCAGTGGTCTGTGATCACTTCCATTCTTTAGAAAGAACCCCACTTAGCCAACATATTGCTTTCCTTTTGTGGCCTCCTAAAATGCATGCTCTTCCACAAATTTTCTATTTAATATTTATCAACAGACAATGCCTTGTGTAAATTCCCTTTCCATATATGGGTATTTCCCAATTTATAAATATGGTATGTTTCAAACGTCCATTCAGCAATTAGTTGTTTAGTACCCAAAATACATTATTAGTGGAAAAAATATCATAAATTGTGTTTACAACAGCAAGCCAACACCAAAATCTTTTGAACACTAATTCTGGCTATATGATGCCAAATAATTACAATAACAATGGGAAATATATGTATGTTTCCAAATTGGTAAAACCCATATCCTGAAGGATTTGGTGACTTTGGCGTAAGTAATCAATAAATGTAACATAATAAGTATATATTTTAAAGGTGTCTATTATAACCACCAGCTGCCCTTCCCAAACCTGATTGTCTTAACAAAGCAACTTCAGATTCCTTAAGCTTCCCTGAGATTGTGCTAGGTGGGAATCCTTATTGACTGTTTCATCTGTACTTTGAAAACTTATTCTAAAGTTATTATGGTATTTGTCTTTCTCTGATTTATTTTACCTAGCATAATACTCTCCAGCTCCATCCACACTGTTGCATTTGACAAGATTTCATTCTTTTTTTTATGGCTGAGTAAGATTCTGTTATATATTCCGTTATATATATACCACATCTTCTTTATCCATTCATATGGGCTCTTCGCATAATTGGCTATTTTTGACAAATACCATATGATTTCACTCATATATAGAATTTAAGAAACAAAACAAATGGACATGGCCAGGGGGAAAAGAAAAGAAAACCAAGAAACAGACTCTTAACTATAGAGAACAAACTGATGGTTACCAGAGGGGAGGTCAGTGGGGGATGGGTTAAATGGGTGATGGGTGTTATGGAGGGCACTTGTGATGAGCACCAGGTATTGTATGGAAATGTTGAGTCACTGTGTTGTAAACCTGAAACTAATATTACACTGTAAGTTAATTAACTAGAATTTAAATAAAAACTTGGAAAAAAAGTTTTTAAGTAAAAGTTATTACTTGCTTCAGCTTGTCTGCTGTTTTCCTCCTTTTCTCTTCTAGCTCTATACTACTTGATGTAATCTCTTACTGTTATCCATTTTTAAAGTGTCAGCCCTGCCAACAGTGACCACCAACACAGTATTCCTTTTTCAGTTAGTGTTACTTTTTTTTGAAGGTTTAGCTCACTGCTGTTGCAACCATTGACTCCCCCACCAATGCCAATTCTGTTGCCCTTGCTGATGTTGTCTTCTTCCCAACAGTTTATACACCACTACCAGTGTCAATGATGTGACATTTTAAAGCTTAATTTTCCAAGGAGATTATAGAGAACTAGCATTTTTGCTTTTACTAATTCTTCTATCAAAACTTCCATAGCCCATGTACAAAAAAAAAAAAAAAATGGAGCTCTGAAAAGTTGAAAGGCTTTGCAGTTAGGCATGAGGGAGAAACTGAGGAGAGAAACCAAAAATCTAGGACTCTAGAGTAGAGTTAAAAGTAAACTCCATGAGGGTGCCTGCGTACCTTAGTTGGTTAAGTGTCTGCCTTTGGCTCAGGTCATGATCCCAGGGTCCTGGGATCGAGTCCCACATTGGGCTCCCTGCTCAGTGGGGAGTCTGCTTCTCCCTCCCCTCCCCCTGCTCACTCGCTTTCTCTCTCTCTCCCGGCCAAAAAAATAAAATCTTAAAAAAAAAGAGCAAACTCCATGAGAAAAGTGCCCCCAAATGCTTTTCCTTCTTATGTCTTCCCTTCCTTCATCAACAATTGTTGCCTTTTCATATGTTAAAAAAAAAAATCTGAAATATAGCATATGTTAGAAATGGGCATAGAAACATAAGCATGTAGTTTAAAGACAAAAATTAGAGAAATATCTGTGTAGCTATTATTTAGGCCAAGATATCAAACATTTTTAAGAAAATATAATGTATCTCTAGATTTTTTTATGAGATGCTTCTTCGAGCTCAGATTGTGGATTTAAATTCATCTATTATGATGTCTGGGCTCTAGATCTTTCATTTTCACTATTGTATTATAATCATTATATGAGTATACTGCAAATTATTCCATTTGTGGGTGCTGGGGTCAGAGTGTATTTTTGCTGTAATAGACAACACTGATAGAAGGAATTTTTGTAGATATATCTTGATACACATATACAGGAGTTTTTCTAGGGTAGGTAATGAGTGGAATTGCTAGTTATGAGATATGTACATGTACATCCCTCTTTACTTGGTTACACTAAACTGATTTTCAGAGTGGCAGTGACTATTAAAATTCCCATAAGTTAACATTCTTGTCAAAACATGGCATTATTTGACTTTGCCCATCTACTGAGTATAAAAATGTATATAATTGTAGTTCTAATTTTTATTTCCCTAATCATCAATTAATTTAACATCTTTTTATAAATTTTATGGGACATTTGTGCTTATTCTGCAGTGAAATTTCTGATGGTTTGTATTGCTCAATTTTTATTGCTTTGCCTTTTTTTAATTGATTCTTAGGAATTATTTAGTATGTATTCTGTATCTATGCTGTGTTGGTTTTATGTGCTGTAAAGCCCCTCTCCCAGATTATTGGTAGACTTCCATATTTTATAAGTGTCTTTGGATGAACATAAATTCCACCTGAGATTGTTTTTTGTATATTGTGTGAGATAGGGATCCATTTCTTTCAGGACTATTTATTACGCATTCATCTATATTATCCCTTCCTGAATTTGGAATATTAGGCAAACATTATGGTTATCTAAGACTTTAAATTAAGCTCAAACATATATAATAATTAAATTACTTGGACTATAAACTATGTCAAATGAAGAAATGTCTTTCCCTCTGACTGCTGATACAATTATGTCCCAAAGTTTATTCTTCATAGTAAGAATATTAAGATCTTTTTGTATCCTCCATTACTTAAGCTCCTAAGTTTATAACTCTAACTAGGTTCTAGTAGATTCAGTCCTCAGAGAAACGTAGAAATGGAAGTCTGGTGACCTGAATTGTAATCTTGACATATTATTTTACTTAGTGTTCTGAAAAAAGCCCAGAAAACTCTTTGGGTCTCTAAGTATTATCTGTAACAACATTAAAAACAAAAAACAAAAAGAACAGCAACAAAAAACCCTGTATCTCCCTACCCTCATTTATTAAACACTTATCTTAGGAGAATTGTTAATTCATTATGGTAATCTGCAGCATTGATTACTGATTGTATTTGAGTCATTATATTGAGGGGAACTTTTTTTATCTCAGTGTCAATTTCCACGTAGAGAAATTATCAGATAATATCCTTTACTATAGTTCTTGTCACTCTGTTGCTAACTGATACGAATACAAGAATATCTTACATAAATGGAAAATACTAAAACTTCAGACTTCTTCTTTTCAACTTCAAAAGGTCCTTCCTTTTATCAGTAGGGTCAGAGAATAAGAGATGGACTTGAAAAATATTATTTGTTTTTCTCATTGATAATTAATTATCAAGATGTGAACAGTTTTTATTTTGCTGCTCTTTCACTCCTTAATAGAGAGGAATCATGGTAAACTAAACTGTTAATAGTTTTAATCTGTAATGATGTATTGCCCACACAGTCAGTCTATGTTCCTTGAGTTTGCAACCTCCTTAGAAGCATAAATCAGAAACCTAGAGTTATTAAAAGCATTTCGGGAAAAGAAGGAGGAAGAGCAACTTCCTTAGAAATAAGACCTTTAAAAAAAAAGAAAGGAAAGAAGACCTTTTTAAAATCATTGCATTTTTTCTAGAGTTACAGTAGAATAATAATAATTTATGAGGTTGAAATTTACCTGTTCTCCCTATGTAATTTATTGATACCCAAAGTTAGCCAGCATATTACAATTAAGCAGAGCACTGGAAATGTTAAATAATAGAAAGCAATAGAAGTTTTATCACATATGAAAAACAATTCAATTACTATAAATATATGCAAAACAGAAAAAGAAAAGAAAAAGCTGCATTTGCAATTTAAAGGTATCAGGCAGGTGTGTAATGTCACATGTCTGCAGAAGCCTATTTATATATGCACATCTTAATACCAACTCATTGGCCCTATTCATTAAGGGGAAAATGCTGATTAGAAACAATTTTCATTTTTTCAGTGCGCCCCAAGAGTTCTTTCTGAAAAAAAATTAAATCTTTCTAATTAAATAGTTTAGTCTCATTTTTAATGAATTCATAAATTTTTGTGAATTCATAAATAATTGTTTCTCTGAGATTGTTGTTTAAGCAGTATATACATATGTATATGTAACTACCTAAGATATAAATTACATGTATGTATGTGAAGGTGACTGTGGGATAATTTTATTTAAAGAGAAAACCAAAAGTGGACAATAAGTATAATTAATTTGTATTATATCCTTCAATTGTTTAGAGATAAATAATGTAAGATTTTAAAACCCATAAAATCCAACATTGCATTAAAAATTAATAAGAATGCTTCATCTTAAGCATTTTCTATGTGGGGAGATCCATTGCTTTGTTTTGTTTTTTCTCTTATGTTTCTTTTTTAAAGAACATACTGTTGTTGGAATCCTTGTTCATCCAAGCCAGATGTGTATTTAATTCTGTAATTAGAGCTTTTAAAATGAGTGGAATATGGTTTGATTTGTGTTTTAGAAACACATGTATAGCAGTTCCAAAGATCAATAGCAAATCAAGATATTTGTGAGCCAGCCATAAGAGTCAGGTAATTAGTTAGAAGACCATCACTACACACCAAAAAAAGGGGTGATGAGCCTGTAAACAAGAGATGTAGCTGTGGGAATGAGAAGTAGAAGACAGATTCCAAAGATATCCAGAAGATGGAATTAACACTATGTGGTGACTGAATGTGAGACATGAGATGAATGGATGAGTTGAGGATCATAATGAGGTTTCATAGCTTGGGTGCCTCACTGAATAGTGATTTTATTAACTGAAAGGAAACATAAAAGGGAAAGAACAGTTTTGGAGAGGAAAAGAACACTGACCTGGAATGTGTTAAAACTAAAATCTCCTGCGGAGTATTCACGTGAAATTTATCTAGTAAGCCTTTTTTTAATTTTATTTTATTATTTTATTTTAAGATTTATTTATTTTGAGAGAGAGAGAGAGCGCGCACACATGTGCAACCAGGGGGGAGGGGCAGATGGAGAGGAAGAGAGAGAATATCCAGCAGACTCCCTGCTGAGCATGGAGCCTGACTCCAGGCTTGATCCCATGACCCTGAGATCATGACCTGAGCCAAAACCAGTCAGATGCTCAATCAACTGAGCCACGCAGGTGCCCCTAGTAAGCAATTTTAGAATACAGGTCTATGTTACATAAGGGAGGTTTTAATAAATAAAGATTTGGAAATCACTGAAATAAAGAAACACTCTTATGAAGGGATTAAGTTAACCCACTGAAATCATGTAGAATGAGCAGAGAAATGATCCAATAATTGAACCCTTGAAACACAAATGTTAGCAAGGTGAATAGCGAAATGGAAATCAGGATAGGGCAAAAGAGGAGTGGCCAGAAAGAAGAGAGCCAAATTAAGGAAATGGATATTGTATCATTGAGTTTCAAGAGACAAAGAGTGGTCTACTACATTCTTAATTGCTACATAAATTTGGAGAAGGCTGAACATTGCAAGATCACTACTGACTTTTAGAGCACTTACCAAAGGAATCTTTGGGTCAGACACCAAATTGCAGTAGGTAGGGGAGTAAACTGGAGGATGAAGAGCTCATGATCCCATAAAACTGTACTCAACTGTTATCAGTTCTATTTAATTCTCTCATAAAACTACCTTATTATACTTTAACTTGAGCTAGCTCTTAGTTGGCATTACTGCTAGGTCTATTTTTTTTTTTTTTCATAACTATGGCTTCCTTTCTTACAGGGGGAAAGATGAAATTACAATCATCTTTCTCATTTTTCCTAGGAATTTGGAGATTTCCAATTCCTCTAAGTTCTCCCTGCTCTCTGTGCTTTGGTTTGGTGTAGCATTTTGATAATTATGATAAAGACATTTTATCCCTTAAAGAAAGGGTTTTACTTGACTCAGGCTTGAAAGTAACATCTGAAACAAGACTTAAAAGTATGTAAGAAGATAGTGAAGGATATCATAATTTTAGAAGTTAATGTTACAAATTGTTAGATTTCCTACCTTATCACAAATAAGTAGATAATGAATAGAACTTAAGACACTATGGTAAGATCCTTAGACAAATCTGGTGTACACTCTTTTGAGATCACACCACATATATTAATTTCAATTTTATTGCTACAAAACATGGTTAAAATCATTCTAAAAGCAATCAGAACCTGCTTAAGGACTTGGCCTAACATGCCAGTGAAGTAGAATATCTTATTTGCTTAAACAAGAGTTCTACCCTGGCAAACATTTATTACTTAAGGTCCTGGTGGGAGGTGTACTCTAAAACACTCTATTTTCTACTAAATATTCTCCGCTTAATTTTCAAATGCCCATATTGAATACAACACCTTTCCACATATGCTCAATACAATTTAGAAATAGTAATGCATATCATACAGATTTCCAGCAGGAAGTAGATAGTACATTCCAATTTGGATAGAGGAGGGCTTAAAACAAACAATTCCCATAGTTTTGGAGAGGGATAGGAAAACCACAAGAGACACTGAAATATGCCAGGGATAGCAAAGTTCCCGTATTACCCTTAGATATTTGGGGTGGAAAAAGAATCAGTTAGTGGGAAATTGCAGATGGAAAAAGCCATGAGGCATGTTGACTTGCAGTCTGAGGCCTTTCCATGGAAAGTCACAGACAGCTTGTAGCATAACCAAAGGAAGGCAGTAGAGAGAAAAAAATATTGTCTGATTCTATTCCCTCTTTGCCTCCCTTTCATCCACTATCAATGATCTCTATGATGAAGCCCAGGGGGAATAGAGCCTATTGGTGTAGTCAGTACAAGTTAGCCTTCTGGGGACATAGAACAGGATGGAAAAGCATAAAGAATAGCTGCAGATGGGGTAAAAAAGAGATATCTAATGAATGAAAGGGTGTTCAACATGGTTAGTACTCAGGAAAATGAAAATGTAAAACAAAATAACATCCTACATACACCTATTAAAATAGCCAAAAATATTAAAAATTAAAAAGCTGATATGTCTAGGTATTGGTGAGGGTAGAGAATAATCTAAACCATCATACATTACTGTGTAACATGTAAATTAGTATAGTATAGCTTTGGCATAGTCTACCAAAACCAAGTATAGCCTATGACCAAACAATTCCACTTCTGAATATACAGAAGTGTGTTATTTTGCATGTTAAAAGAGTTGTAGAGAATAGTAATAACAACACTATTTATAGTAGTCACAAGTAGAAACCATAATAATGGAATAAATTGATAAACTGTGGTATATTTGTATAATGCAATATAATATAGCAATGAAAATGAACGTACAACAAGGATAAAACTCACAGATAGCGTTTATTTAATGAAAAGTCAAAAACTAAAGAAAACATGTAGTATGCTTTCATTTATTTAGCATTCAAAAAGAAGTAAATTAATCTCTAGTGGTAGAAATCAGAATCATGGGTACGTGGGAACTGTAATTACTGGGAAGAGATATAAGGGAGACTTCTGAAGTAGTGGTAGTGTTCCATATCTTGATTTGAGTGATGGCTGTGCAGATATATTCACTTTGCAAATATTGCCAATCTGAACACTGAATTTTTAAAATAAAGAAAAAAGAAAAGTGTGTCTGAAAAATCCAGTGAAGTTACCTTGCACGCCAAGAAGTGAGATATTTTCCCCAAATCAGGCTTTGTCCAGCACTACTTAGAAAGGGATCTTACCAATATGGTGAGGAACTTCTGATCTGGGTATGACAGGTCATCATGTGGTAGATAAAATGTAATAGCTTCATATCCTTAGAATCAGGAAACCTTGCATTTACTTGAAGTTATATTTCAAACCACCTGTTAATCTCTTTATGTTTCATTTTGCTCATATATACATGGAGAGATTAAAATAAATAATTATTAAGATTTTCTTCTGCCAAATCTATGACTTTCTTACCAATTAAAATAAGATAGATAGATGATAGATTGATAGATAGATGATGATAGATAGATAGATATAGATAGATGATAGATAGATAGATAGATAGATAGATAGATAGATAGACCACCAATGTGA
The DNA here is from genome assembly GCF_017311325.1 of Ursus maritimus. Classification (NCBI taxonomy): domain Eukaryota; kingdom Metazoa; phylum Chordata; class Mammalia; order Carnivora; family Ursidae; genus Ursus; species Ursus maritimus. Next base: position 35,705,261 of record NW_024426552.1, read on the forward strand.
GAAAGGCAAAGTCTTTATGCTTTTTCGTGTGTGTATGTCTTTGTAGATATGCTTAAGACATATCAATATGAAATTGTAATCAATAAAAATCCATCAGTTGCAGCTCTAAAAAAAGCAAGCTAACAAGATTAGCAATAAGACAAAAGCCAAAGCAAATAGAGTGTAGACCAATATCAAGTTTTAACTTGACCAATATTTTAAATTAAGTGTCAGAAGAAGCTGGACACATTAATGTGTATGACAAAGAGCAGTGTATGCCTCATACCACATTTTTGTAGTCTAACGGTCTAAATTTATCCCATCTACAAGACTTGTCTTATATATAAAGGAAAGTAATCAATAATGAAACAGAGAAGTATCTGCTTGCTTAGCACATCCCACATATTTTAAAATAAAAATAAGATTTTCCTTCAAGAGGAAATATATTTTCATGACAGGTTATGGAGATAAATTCTGTTTTTTCGAAACACTGCATGTGACAATAATTAAGCCTCTATTAAGCCTGTTGTTTATTTTTAAGTTTAGATTTACTTAACAGCCATTAAAATCTCAGTGTTTGTATTTGCCTGTAGTGAGATTCTTCCGTGTGCTTCACCATGGTTCACAGCAGGCAGTCAAGCTTAATAATAATGGCATGTTAATATTAGAAGAGTCTCCAGCTCTCAGAAGTTGAAATATGAAATGTTTAAAAACTAATATTTAGTTTAAATGTATGATTGTTTTATCCCTTCAGATGCCTAAACAGGTTCATTTTCATTAGTTTTATGTTCTTATAAGATGCTGCCTTTCTGGCTGGGGGGGGGGGG